>NC_090344.1:52535505-52593953 GCF_035084215.1 Heptranchias perlo | reverse complement strand
TAGGGAGGGAGGGAGTGTGTGTGAGGGAGGGAGGGAGTGTGTGTGAGGGAGGGAGGGAGTGTGTGTGAGGGAGGGAGGGAGTGTGTGTGAGGGAGGGAGGGAGTGTGTGTGTGAGGGAGGGAGGGAGTGTGTGTGAGGGAGGGAGGGAGTGTGTGTGAGGGAGGGAGGGAGGGAGTGTGTGTGAGGGAGGGAGGGAGTGTGTTTGTGTGAGGGAGGGAGGGAGTGTGTGTGTGTGAGGGAGGGAGTGTGTGTGTGTGTGTGAGGGAGGGAGTGTGTGTGTGTGTGAGGGAGGGAGTGTGGGAGGGTGAGGGAGGGAGTGTGGGAGGGTGAGGGAGGGAGTGTGGGAGGGTGAGGGAGGGAGTGTGGGAGGGTGAGGGAGGGAGTGTGGGAGGGTGAGGGAGGGGGTGAGGGAGGGAGTGTGGGAGGGTGAGGGAGGGAGTGTGGGAGGGTGAGGGAGGGAGTGTGGGAGGGTGAGGGAGGGAGTGTGGGAGGGTGAGGGAGGGAGTGTGTGTGTGTGTGTGTGTGTGAGGGAGGGAGGGAGTGTGTGTGTGTGAGGGAGGGAGTGTGTGTGAGGGAGGGAGGGAGGGAGTGTGTGTGAGGGAGGGAGGGAGTGTGTGTGTGTGAGGGAGGGAGGGAGTGTGTGTGTGTGAGGGAGGGAGTGTGTGTGTGTGTGTGAGGGAGGGAGTGTGTGTGTGTGTGAGGGAGGGAGTGTGGGAGGGTGAGGGAGGGAGTGTGGGAGGGTGAGGGAGGGAGTGTGGGAGGGTGAGGGAGGGAGTGTGGGAGGGTGAGGGAGGGAGTGTGGGAGGGTGAGGGAGGGGGTGAGGGAGGGAGTGTGGGAGGGTGAGGGAGGGAGTGTGGGAGGGTGAGGGAGGGAGTGTGTGTGTGTGTGTGTGTGTGTGTGTGAGGGAGGGAGGGAGTGTGTGTGTGTGAGGGAGGGAGTGTGTGTGTGTGAGGGAGGGAGTGTGTGTGTGTGAGGGAGGGAGTGTGTGTGTGTGAGGGAGGGAGTGTGTGTGGGAGGGAGGGGTGAGGGAGGGAGGGAGGGAGTGTGTGTGTGTGAGGGAGGGAGTGTGTGTGTGTGTGTGAGGGAGTGGGAGTGTGTGTGTGTGTGAGGGAGGGAGTGTGGGAGGGTGAGGGAGGGAGTGTGTGTGTGTGAGGGAGGGAGTGTGTGTGTGTGAGGGAGGGAGTGTGTGTGTGTGAGGGAGGGAGTGTGTGTGTGAGGGAGGGAGTGTGTGTGTGAGGGAGGGAGTGTGTGTGTGAGGGAGGGAGTGTGTGTGTGAGGGAGGGAGTGTGTGTGTGAGGGAGGGAGTGTGTGTGTGAGGGAGGGAGTGTGTGTGTGAGGGAGGGAGGGAGTGTGTGTGTGTGAGGGAGGGAGTGTGTGTGTGTGTGAGGGAGGGAGTGTGTGTGTGAGGGAGGGAGTGTGTGTGTGTGTGAGGGAGGGAGTGTGTGTGTGAGGGAGGGAGGGAGTGTGTGTGTGTGGGAGGGAGTGTGTGTGTGTGTGTGAGGGAGGGAGTGTGTGTGTGTGTGTGAGGGAGGGAGTGTGTGTGTGTGTGTGAGGGAGGGAGTGTGTGTGTGTGTGTGAGGGAGGGAGTGTGTGTGTGTGTGTGAGGGAGGGAGTGTGTGTGTGAGGGAGGGAGTGTGTGTGTGTGAGGGAGGGAGTGTGTGTGTGTGAGGGAGGGAGTGTGTGTGTGTGAGGGAGGGAGGGAGTGTGTGTGTGTGAGGGAGGGAGGGAGTGTGTGTGTGTGAGGGAGGGAGGGCGTGTGTGTGTGAGGGAGGGAGTGTGTGTGTGTGAGGGAGTGAGTGTGTGTGAGGGAGGGAGGGAGTGTGTGTGTGTGAGGGAGGGAGTGTGTGTGTGTGAGGGAGGAGAGTGTGTGTGAGGGAGGGAGGGAGTGTGTGTGAGGGAGGGAGGGAGTGTGTGTGAGGGAGGGAGGGAGTGTGTGTGTGTGAGGGAGGGTGTGTGTGTGAGGGAGGGAGTGTGTGTGTGTGAGGGAGGGAGTGTGTGTGTGTGAGGGAGGGAGTGTGTGTGTGTGAGGGAGGGAGTGTGTGTGTGTGAGGGAGGGAGTGTGTGTGTGTGAGGGAGGGAGTGTGTGTGTGTGAGGGAGGGAGTGTGTGTGTGAGGGAGGGAATGTGTGTGAGGGAGGGAGGGAGGGAGTGTGTGTGTGAGGGAGGGAGTGTGTGTGTGTGTGTGAGGGAGGGAGTGTGTGTGTGTGAGGGAGGGAGTGTGTGTGTGAGGGAGGGAGTGTGTGTGTGAGGGAGGGAGTGTGTGTGTGAGGGAGGGAGTGTGTGTGGGAGGGTGAGGGAGGGAGGGAGTGTCTGTGTGTGAGGGAGGGAGTGTGTGTGTGTGAGGGAGGGAGTGTGTGTGTGTGAGGGAGGGAGGGAGTGTGTGTGTGTGAGGGAGGGAGTGTGTGTGTGTGAGGGAGGGAGGGAGTGTGTGTGTGTGAGGGAGGGAGTGTGTGTGTGAGGGAGGGAGTGTGTGTGTGAGGGAGGGAGTGTGTGTGGGAGGGAGAGGGAGGGAGTGTGTGTGTGTGAGGGAGGGAGTGTGTGTGTGTGAGGGAGGGAGTGTGTGTGTGTGAGGGAGGGAGGGAGTGTGTGTGTGTGAGGGAGGGAGGGAGTGTGTGTGTGTGAGGGAGGGAGTGTGTGTGTGTGAGGGAGGGAGTGTGTGTGTGTGAGGGAGGGAGTGTGTGTGTGAGGGAGGGAGTGTGTGTGTGAGGGAGGGAGTGTGTGTGTGTGAGGGAGGGAGTGTGTGTGTGAGGGAGGGAGTGTGTGTGTGAGGGAGGGAGTGTGTGTGTGAGGGAGGGAGTGTGTGTGTGAGGGAGGGAGTGTGTGTGTGAGGGAGGGAGTGTGTGTGTGAGGGAGGGAGGGAGTGTGTGTGAGGAGGGAGGGAGTGTGTGTGTGTGAGGGAGGGAGTGTGTGTGTGTGAGGGAGGGAGTGTGTGTGTGTGAGGGAGGGAGTGTGTGTGTGTGAGGGAGGGAGTGTGTGTGTGAGGGAGGGAATGTGTGTGAGGGAGGGAGGGAGTGTGTGTGTGTGAGGGAGGGAGGGAGTGTGTGTGTGTGAGGGAGGGAGGGAGTGTGTGTGTGTGAGGGAGGGAGTGTGTGTGTGAGGGAGGGAGTGTGTGTGTGAGGGAGGGAGTGTGTGTGAGGGAGGGAGTGTGTGTGTGAGGGAGGGAGTGTGTGTGTGTGAGGGAGGGCGTGTGTGTGTGAGGGAGGGCGTGTGTGTGTGAGGGAGGGCGTGTGTGTGTGAGGGAGGGCGTGTGTGTGTGAGGGAGGGCGTGTGTGAGGGAGGGCGTGTGTGTGTGAGGGAGGGAGTGTGTGTGTGTGAGGGAGGGAGTGTGTGTGTGTGAGGAGGGAGGGAGTGTGTGTGTGAGGGAGGGAGGGAGTGTGTGTGTGTGAGGGAGGGAGTGAGTGAGTGTGTGTGTGAGGGAGTGTGTGTGTGTGAGGGAGTGTGTGTGTGTGAGGGAGTGTGTTGTGAGTGTGTGTGTGTGAGGGAGTGTGTGTGTGTGAGGGAGTGTGTGTGTGTGAGGGAGTGTGTGTGTGTGAGGGAGTGTGTGTGTGTGTGAGGGAGTGTGTGTGTGTGAGGGAGTGTGTGTGTGTGAGGGAGTGTGTGTGTGTGAGGGAGTGTGTGTGTGTGAGGGAGTGTGTGTGTGTGAGGGAGTGTGTGTGTGTGAGGGAGTGTGTGTGTGTGAGGGAGTGTGTGTGTGTGAGGGAGTGTGTGTGTGTGAGGGAGTGTGTGTGTGTGAGGAGTGTGGTGTGTGTGAGGGAGTGTGTGTGTGTGAGGAGTGTGTGTGTGTGTGAGGGAGGAGTGTGTGTGTGTGAGGAGTGTGTGTGTGTGAGGGAGGGAGTGTGTGTGTGTGAGGGAGGGAGTGTGTGTGTGTGAGGGAGGGAGTGTGTGTGTGTGTGAGGGAGGGAGTGTGTGTGTGTGAGGGAGGGAGTGTGTGTGTGTGAGGGAGGGAGTGTGTGTGTGTGAGGGAGGGAGTGTGTGTGTGTGAGGGAGGGAGTGTGTGTGTGTGAGGGAGGGAGGAGTGTGTGTGTGTGAGGGAGGGAGTGTGTGTGTGTGAGGGAGGGAGTGTGTGTGTGTGAGGGAGGGAGTGTGTGTGTGTGAGGGAGGGAGTGTGTGTGTGTGAGGGAGGGAGTGTGTGTGTGTGAGGGAGGGAGTGTGTGTGTGTGAGGGAGGGAGTGTGTGTGTGTGAGGGAGGGAGTGTGTGTGTGTGAGGGAGGGAGTGTGTGTGTGTGAGGGAGGGAGTGTGTGTGTGTGAGGGAGGGAGTGTGTGGGAGAGGGAGTGTGTGTGTGTGAGGGAGGGAGTGTGTGTGTGTGAGGGAGGGAGTGTGTGTGTGTGAGGGAGGGAGTGTGTGTGTGTGAGGGAGGGAGTGTGTGTGTGTGAGGGAGGGAGTGTGTGTGTGTGAGGGAGGGAGTGTGTGTGTGTGAGGGAGGGAGTGTGTGTGTGTGAGGGAGGGAGTGTGTGTGTGTGAGGGAGGGAGTGTGTGTGTGTGAGGGAGGGAGTGTGTGTGTGTGAGGGAGGGAGTGTGTGTGTGTGAGGGAGGGAGTGTGTGTGTGTGAGGGAGGGAGTGTGTGTGTGTGAGGGAGGGAGTGTGTGTGTGTGAGGGAGGGAGTGTGTGTGTGTGAGGGAGGGAGTGTGTGTGTGTGAGGGAGGGAGTGTGTGTGTGTGAGGGAGGGAGTGTGTGTGTGTGAGGGAGGGAGTGTGTGTGTGTGAGGGAGGGAGTGTGTGTGTGTGAGGGAGGGAGTGTGTGTGTGTGAGGGAGGGAGTGTGTGTGTGTGTGAGGGAGGGAGTGTGTGTGTGTGAGGGAGGGAGTGTGTGTGTGTGAGGGAGGGAGTGTGTGTGTGTGAGGGAGGGAGTGTGTGTGTGTGTGAGGGAGGGAGTGTGTGTGTGTGAGGGAGGGAGTGTGTGTGTGTGAGGGAGGGAGTGTGTGTGTGTGAGGGAGGGAGTGTGTGTGTGTGAGGGAGGGAGTGTGTGTGTGTGAGGGAGGGAGTGTGTGTGTGTGAGGGAGGGAGTGTGTGTGTGTGAGGGAGGGAGTGTGTGTGTGTGAGGGAGGGAGTGTGTGTGTGTGTGAGGGAGGGAGTGTGTGTGTGTGAGGGAGGGAGTGTGTGTGTGTGAGGGAGGGAGTGTGTGTGTGAGGGAGGGAGTGTGTGTGTGAGGGAGGGAGTGTGTGTGTGAGGGAGGGAGTGTGTGTGTGAGGGAGGGAGTGTGTGTGTGTGAGGGAGGGAGTGTGTGTGTGAGGGAGGGAGTGTGTGTGTGAGGGAGGGAGTGTGTGTGTGAGGGAGGGAGTGTGTGTGTGAGGGAGGGAGTGTGTGTGTGAGGGAGGGAGTGTGTGTGTGAGGGAGGGAGTGTGTGTGTGTGAGGGAGGGAGTGTGTGTGTGAGGGAGGGAGTGTGTGTGTGTGTGAGGGAGGGAGTGTGTGTGTGTGTGAGGGAGGGAGTGTGTGTGTGTGTGAGGGAGGGAGTGTGTGTGTGTGTGAGGGAGGGAGTGTGTGTGTGTGTGAGGGAGGGAGTGTGTGTGTGTGTGTGAGGGAGGGAGTGTGTGTGTGTGTGAGGGAGGGAGTGTGTGTGTGTGTGAGGGAGGGAGTGTGTGTGTGTGTGAGGGAGGGAGTGTGTGTGTGTGTGAGGGAGGGAGTGTGTGTGTGTGTGAGGGAGGGAGTGTGTGTGTGTGTGAGGGAGGGAGTGTGTGTGTGTGTGAGGGAGGGAGTGTGTGTGTGTGTGAGGGAGGGAGTGTGTGTGTGTGTGAGGGAGGGAGTGTGTGTGTGTGTGAGGGAGGGAGTGTGTGTGTGTGTGAGGGAGGGAGTGTGTGTGTGTGTGAGGGAGGGAGTGTGTGTGTGTGTGAGGGAGGGAGTGTGTGTGTGTGTGAGGGAGGGAGTGTGTGTGTGTGTGAGGGAGGAGTGTGTGTGTGTGTGAGGGAGGGAGTGTGTGTGTGTGTGAGGGAGGGAGTGTGTGTGTGTGTGAGGGAGGGAGTGTGTGTGTGTGTGAGGGAGGGAGTGTGTGTGTGTGTGAGGGAGGGAGTGTGTGTGTGTGTGAGGGAGGGAGTGTGTGTGTGTGTGAGGGAGGGAGTGTGTGTGTGTGTGAGGGAGGGAGTGTGTGTGTGTGTGAGGGAGGGAGTGTGTGTGTGTGTGAGGGAGGGAGTGTGTGTGTGTGTGAGGGAGGGAGTGTGTGTGTGTGTGTGAGGGAGGGAGTGTGTGTGTGTGTGAGGGAGGGAGTGTGTGTGTGTGTGAGGGAGGGAGTGTGTGTGTGTGTGAGGGAGGGAGTGTGTGTGTGTGAGTGTGTGTGTGAGGGAGGGAGTGTGTGTGTGTGTGAGGGAGGGAGTGTGTGTGTGTGTGAGGGAGGGAGTGTGTGTGTGTGAGGGAGGGAGTGTGTGTGTGTGTGAGGGAGGGAGTGTGTGTGTGTGTGAGGGAGGGAGTGTGTGTGTGTGTGAGGGAGGGAGTGTGTGTGTGTGTGAGGGAGGGAGTGTGTGTGTGTGTGAGGGAGGGAGTGTGTGTGTGTGTGAGGGAGGGAGTGTGTGTGTGTGTGAGGGAGGGAGTGTGTGTGTGTGTGAGGGAGGGAGTGTGTGTGTGTGTGAGGGAGGGAGTGTGTGTGTGTGTGAGGGAGGGAGTGTGTGTGTGTGTGAGGGAGGGAGTGTGTGTGTGTGTGAGGGAGGGAGTGTGTGTGTGTGTGAGGGAGGGAGTGTGTGTGTGTGTGAGGGAGGGAGTGTGTGTGTGTGTGAGGGAGGGAGTGTGTGTGTGTGTGAGGGAGGGAGTGTGTGTGTGTGTGAGGGAGGGAGTGTGTGTGTGTGTGAGGGAGGGAGTGTGTGTGTGTGTGAGGGAGGGAGTGTGTGTGTGTGTGAGGGAGGAGTGTGTGTGTGGTGTGAGGGAGGGAGTGTGTGTGTGTGTGAGGGAGGGAGTGTGTGTGTGTGTGAGGGAGGGAGTGTGTGTGTGTGTGAGGGAGGGAGTGTGTGTGTGTGTGAGGGAGGGAGTGTGTGTGTGTGTGAGGGAGGGAGTGTGTGTGTGTGTGAGGGAGGGAGTGTGTGTGTGTGTGAGGGAGGGAGTGTGTGTGTGTGTGAGGGAGGGAGTGTGTGTGTGTGTGAGGGAGGGAGTGTGTGTGTGTGTGAGGGAGGGAGTGTGTGTGTGTGTGAGGGAGGGAGTGTGTGTGTGTGTGAGGGAGGGAGTGTGTGTGTGTGTGAGGGAGGGAGTGTGTGTGTGTGTGAGGGAGGGAGTGTGTGTGTGTGTGAGGGAGGGAGTGTGTGTGTGTGTGAGGGAGGGAGTGTGTGTGTGTGTGAGGGAGGGAGTGTGTGTGTGTGTGAGGGAGGGAGTGTGTGTGTGTGTGAGGGAGGGAGTGTGTGTGTGTGTGAGGGAGGGAGTGTGTGTGTGTGTGTGAGGGAGGGAGTGTGTGTGTGTGTGAGGGAGGGAGTGTGTGTGTGTGTGAGGGAGGGAGTGTGTGTGTGTGTGAGGGAGGGAGTGTGTGTGTGTGTGAGGGAGGGAGTGTGTGTGTGTGTGAGGGAGGGAGTGTGTGTGTGTGTGAGGGAGGGAGTGTGTGTGTGTGTGAGGGAGGGAGTGTGTGTGTGTGTGAGGGAGGGAGTGTGTGTGTGTGTGAGGGAGGGAGTGTGTGTGTGTGTGAGGGAGGGAGTGTGTGTGTGTGTGAGGGAGGGAGTGTGTGTGTGTGTGAGGGAGGGAGTGTGTGTGTGTGTGAGGGAGGGAGTGTGTGTGTGTGTGAGGGAGGGAGTGTGTGTGTGTGTGAGGGAGGGAGTGTGTGTGTGTGTGAGGGAGGGAGTGTGTGTGTGTGTGAGGGAGGGAGTGTGTGTGTGTGTGAGGGAGGGAGTGTGTGTGTGTGTGAGGGAGGGAGTGTGTGTGTGTGTGAGAGGGAGGGAGTGTGTGTGTGTGTGAGGGAGGGAGTGTGTGTGTGTGTGAGGGAGGGAGTGTGTGTGTGTGTGAGGGAGGGAGTGTGTGTGTGTGTGAGGGAGGGAGTGTGTGTGTGTGTGAGGGAGGGAGTGTGTGTGTGTGTGAGGGAGGGAGTGTGTGTGTGTGAGGGAGGGAGTGTGTGTGTGTGTGAGGGAGGGAGTGTGTGTGTGTGTGAGGGAGGGAGTGTGTGTGTGTGTGAGGGAGGGAGTGTGTGTGTGTGTGAGGGAGGGGATGTGTGTGTGTGTGAGGGAGGGAGTGTGTGTGTGTGTGAGGGAGGGAGTGTGTGTGTGTGTGAGGGAGGGAGTGTGTGTGTGTGTGAGGGAGGGAGTGTGTGTGTGTGTGAGGGAGGGAGTGTGTGTGTGTGTGAGGGAGGGAGTGTGTGTGTGTGTGAGGGAGGGAGTGTGTGTGTGTGTGAGGGAGGGAGTGTGTGTGTGTGTGAGGGAGGGAGTTGTGTGTGTGGAGTGTGTGTGTGTGAGGGAGGGAGTGTGTGTGTGTGTGAGGGAGGGAGTGTGTGTGTGTGTGAGGGAGGGGAGTGTGTGTGTGTGTGAGGGAGGGAGTGTGTGTGTGTGTGAGGGAGGGAGTGTGTGTGTGTGTGAGGGAGGGAGTGTGTGTGTGTGTGAGGGAGGGAGTGTGTGTGTGTGTGAGGGAGGGAGTGTGTGTGTGTGTGAGGGAGGGAGTGTGTGTGTGTGTGAGGGAGGGAGTGTGTGTGTGTGTGAGGGAGGGAGTGTGTGTGTGTGTGAGGGAGGGAGTGTGTGTGTGTGTGAGGGAGGGAGTGTGTGTGTGTGTGAGGGAGGGAGTGTGTGTGTGTGTGAGGGAGGGAGTGTGTGTGTGTTGTGAGGGAGGGAGTGTGTGTGTGTGTGAGGGAGGGAGTGTGTGTGTGTGTGAGGAGGGAGTGTGTGTGTGTGTGAGGGAGGGAGTGTGTGTGTGTGTGTGAGGGAGGGAGTGTGTGTGTGTGAGGAGGAGTGTGTGTGTGTGTGAGGGAGGGAGTGTGTGTGTGTGTGAGGGAGGGAGTGTGTGTGTGTGTGAGGGAGGGAGTGTGTGTGTGTGTGAGGGAGGGAGTGTGTGTGTGTGTGTGAGGGAGGGAGTGTGTGTGTGTGTGAGGGAGGGAGTGTGTGTGTGTGTGAGGGAGGGAGTGTGTGTGTGTGTGAGGAGGGAGTGTGTGTGTGTGTGTGAGGGAGGGAGTGTGTGTGTGTGTGAGGGAGGGAGTGTTGTGTGTGTGAGGGAGGGAGTGTGTGTGTGTGTGAGGGAGGGAGTGTGTGTGTGTGTGAGGGAGGGAGTGTGTGTGTGTGTGAGGGAGGGAGTGTGTGTGTGTGTGAGGGAGGGAGTGTGTGTGTGTGTTGTGAGGGAGGGAGTGTGTGTGTGTGTGAGGGAGGGAGTGTGTGTGTGTGTGAGGGAGGGAGTGTGTGTGTGTGTGAGGAGGGAGTGTGTGTGTGTGTGAGGAGGGTGTGTGTGTGTGTGAGGGAGGGAGTGTGTGTGTGTGTGAGGGAGGGAGTGTGTGTGTGTGTGAGGGAGGGAGTGTGTGTGTGTGTGGGAGGGTAGGTGAGTGTGTGTGTGTGAGGGAGGGAGTGTGTGTGTGTGTGAGGGAGGGAGTGTGTGTGTGTGAGGGAGGGAGTGTGTGTGTGTGTGAGGGAGGGAGTGTGTGTGTGTGTGAGGGAGGGAGTGTGTGTGTGTGTGAGGGAGGGAGTGTGTGTGTGTGTGAGGGAGGGAGTGTGTGTGTGTGTGAGGGAGGGAGTGTGTGTGTGTGTGAGGGAGGGAGTGTGTGTGTGTGTGAGGGAGGGAGTGTGTGTGTGTGTGAGGGAGGGAGTGTGTGTGTGTGTGAGGGAGGGAGTGTGTGTGTGTGTGAGGGAGGGAGTGTGTGTGTGTGTGAGGGAGGGAGTGTGTGTGTGTGTGAGGGAGGGAGTGTGTGTGTGTGTGAGGGAGGAGTGTGTGTGTGTGTGAGGGAGGGAGTGTGTGTGTGTGTGAGGAGGGAGTGTGTGTGTGTGTGTGTGTGTGTGTGTGTGTGTGTGTGTGTGTGTGTGTGTGTGTGTGTGTGTGTGTGTGTGTGTGTGTGTGTGTGTGTGTGTGTGTGTGTGTGTGTGTGTGTGTGTGTGTGGGAGGGAGGGAGTGCTGAGCTGCTTGTGTTCCTCACACTGACCCTTTCCCTTTGACAGAGAGGGGGCTGCTTGCAATGCCCGAACACTGTGATGTGAGCGTGTCCCCCGAGGAACGGGTCAGGGCTCTCACCAAGAAGGGCAGTTGTGTCAATGTGAACGATGATGTCCCTCTCCGGAGGTACTTCCGTTCCGGAGTGGAAATGATTCGAATGGCCTCGGTCTATGTGGATGAAGCCAATCTGGAAAGTGCATTTGTTCTTTACAACAAGTACATCACGTAAGTTCCCCCAACATACTCCCTGAGGGAGTGCCGCACTGTCGGAGGGTCAGTACTGGGGGAGCGCCGCACTGTCGGAGGGTCAGTACTGAGGGAGTGCCGCACTGTCGGAGGGTCAGTACTGAGGGAGTGCCGCACTGTCGGAGGGTCAGTACTGAGGGAGTGCCGCACTGTCGGAGGGTCAGTACTGAGGGAGTGCCGCACTGTCGGAGGGTCAGTACTGAGGGAGCGCCGCACTGTCGGAGGGTCAGTACTGAGGGAGCGCCGCACTGTCGGAGGGTCAGTACTGAGGGAGCGCCGCACTGTCGGAGGGTCAGTACTGAGGGAGCGCCGCACTGTCGGAGGGTCAGTACTGAGGGAGCGCCGCACTGTCGGAGGGTCAGTACTGAGGGAGTGCCGCACTGTCGGAGGGTCAGTACTGAGGGAGCGCCGCACTGTCGGAGGGTCAGTACTGAGGGAGCGCCGCACTGTCGGAGGGTCAGTACTGAGGGAGCGCCGCACTGTCGGAGGGTCAGTACTGAGGGAGCGCCGCACTGTCGGAGGGTCAGTACTGAGGGAGCGCCGCACTGTCGGAGGGTCAGTACTGAGGGAGCGCCGCACTGTCGGAGGGTCAGTACTGAGGGAGCGCCGCACTGTCGGAGGGTCAGTACTGAGGGAGCGCCGCACTGTCGGAGGGTCAGTACTGAGGGAGCGCCGCACTGTCGGAGGGTCAGTACTGAGGGAGCGCCGCACTGTGGGAGGGTCAGTACTGAGGGAGCGCCGCACTGTCGGAGGGTCAGTACTGAGGGAGCGCCGCACTGTCGGAGGGTCAGTACTGAGGGAGCGCCGCACTGTCGGAGGGTCAGTACTGAGGGAGCGCCGCACTGTCGGAGGGTCAGTACTGAGGGAGCGCCGCACTGTCGGAGGGTCAGTACTGAGGGAGCGCCGCACTGTCGGAGGGTCAGTACTGAGGGAGCGCCGCACTGTCGGAGGGTCAGTACTGAGGGAGCGCCGCACTGTCGGAGGGTCAGTACTGAGGGAGCGCCGCACTGTCGGAGGGTCAGTACCGAGGGAGTGCTGCACTGTCGGAGGGTCAGTACCGAGGGAGTGCTGCACTGTCGGAGGGTCAGTACTGAGGGAGCGCCGCACTGTCGGAGGGTCAGTACTGAGGGAGCGCCGCACTGTCGGAGGGTCAGTACCGAGGGAGCGCCGCACTGTCGGAGGGTCAGTACCGAGGGAGCGCCGCACTGTCGGAGGGTCAGTACCGAGGGAGTGCTGCACTGTCGGAGGGTCAGTACCGAGGGAGTGCTGCACTGTCGGAGGGTCAGTACTGAGGGAGTGCTGCACTGTCGGAGGGTCAGTACTGAGGGAGCGCCGCACCGTCGGAGGGTCAGTACTGAGGGAGCGCCTGCAGAGCTAGTCTCTGAGGAGAATGATTTTGAATTGTTAGAACCACTGACTAACACAGGGCTGAAAGTTACTTTTCAGAAGTTGTAATGTAATATTTGCTGTGGTTCAGGTACAAAGAAAGTTGCTGTGCCAGCCAAAGGATGGAGTTTGCATTTGTACGATAGGATCTGCTTGGCTTGTGCTTGGTCCAATCCTGTCAGTAGCAAAGAATGGAAGGCTGCCTTGTGTTTCTGTGGCACTTGATCACAAACATCCCAAAGTATTTCACACACATTGAATTATTTTAAACTCGTCACTGTCGTTATGCAAGTGAACTGCCAGTTTACAGAGAGTGAGGTCCCACAAACAGCAAGGAGATGAATGATGGGTTACTCTTTAAATTGCTATTGGTTGAGGAGGAATGTTTGCCCGGGGAGGGAAGGCCCATGGGTGAGTAGGATTTCCGTTGGAGAGTCAGTGCTGTTATTTTACGTGGCACTTGACCCCACTGCTCCAAATTCCAGAGTCTAAGTGCTTCCAGTTGGTTTAATTTCCTTGGCAGTTTGAATGAAACTTGTTCGTGTCTGAAATTGCTGTTGGTGCCCCTGTTATTGGCAGGCTTGCTGTGTGTGTATTTTGATCTGTCCTGTCTACACTGTGTCATTATTGTTTTCTGCTTAACTCCCAGGTTGTTCTTTGAAAAGTTGCCTAAACATCGGGATTATAAAAGCAGTGTAATACCAGAGAAGAAAGAGACAATAAAAGTGAGTAAGAATCTCTCCCATTGGCGTTGGTCATCGCGCCCCCAGTAACAAACGTTACACTGGCAGTGTTCGAGCCGCTGACTCTCAGGACGGTCCGGTCGTTTCTTGTGCTGTTTGAGTGAGATGTCTGCAATCCTGGTGGTGTGAGATTTGTTCCATTCACATTGAGGGTGGACTCGGGAAGATTGGTGAGCAGAAAGCATTGCCCTGGATGGGCAGACTGAGCCCTGAGTCCTTAGCCCATCCGTGGCTGGAAAGGACAGTCTGGCAGTGGGGAGAGCCCAGCATGGCAGGGAGGTGTGTCTCAGCAGGTCCAGAGACAGCACTTGGATATTACCTGACTTTCTCTTCCACTCGCACACTGGCGTGGGGCCGGGGCGGGGATCGTGGGGCCGGGGCGGGGATCGTGGGGCCGGGGCGGGGATCGTGGGGCCGGGGCGGGGATCGTGGGGCCGGGGCGGGGATCGTGGGGCCGGGGCGGGGATCGTGGGGCCGGGGCGGGGATCGTGGGGCCGGGGCGGGGATCGTGGGGCCGGGGCGGGGATCGTGGGGCCGGGGCGGGGATCGTGGGGCCGGGGCGGGGATCGTGGGGCCGGGGCGGGGATCGTGGGGCCGGGGCGGGGATCGTGGGGCCGGTGGGCGGATCGTGGGGCCGGTGGGCGGGGATCGTGGGGCCGGTGGGCGGGGATCGTGGGGCCGGGGGGCGGGGATCGGGGATCGTGGGGCCGGGGGGCGGGGATCGTGGGGCCGGGGGGCGGGGATCGTGGGGGCGGGGATCGTGGGGCCGGGGGGCGGGGATCGTGGGGCCGGGGGGCGGGGATCGTGGGGCCGGGGGGCGGGGATCGTGGGGCCGGGGCGGGGATCGTGGGGCCGGGGCGGGGATCGTGGGGCCGGGGCGGGGATCGTGGGGCCGGGGCGGGGATCGTGGGGCCGGGGCGGGGATCGTGGGGCCGGTGGGCGGATCGTGGGGCCGGTGGGCGGGGATCGTGGGGCCGGTGGGCGGGGATCGTGGGGCCGGGGGGCGGGGATCGGGGATCGTGGGGCCGGGGGGCGGGGATCGTGGGGCCGGGGGGCGGGGATCGTGGGGCCGGGGGGCGGGGATCGTGGGGCCGGGGGGCGGGGATCGTGGGGCCGGGGGGCGGGGATCGTGGGGCCGGGGGGCGGGGATCGTGGGGCCGGGGGGCGGGGATCGTGGGGCCGGGGGGCGGGGATCGTGGGGCCGGGGGGCGGGGATCGTGGGGCCGGGGGGCGGGGATCGTGGGGCCGGGGGGCGGGGATCGTGGGGCCGGGGGGCGGGGATCGTGGGGCCGGGGGGCGGGGATCGTGGGGCCGGGGGGCGGGGATCGTGGGGCCGGGGCGCGGCCTCCGCCTTATACACTTGATCAGTTAAGCATTCTCACATTGAAACTGCACTTGCAGGACATGGGAATAATGCAATAGGTCAGTGTATAATGCTTGAGTTTTCCTCAGTCAGTTATATTGTTCAGAAATAATGGTTGTCTTGTGTTGAAAGCAGTGATGAGGAGCGGGCGGGGGAGTGGACAAAGTGTGCTTTGTGCTGTGACTGCGATACAGTGATGCACTGTGCAGTTATCCTCATTACAGTTGCTACTGGGGCTCTACATTAGGACGTCACAACACACTGGCAGATCCCACCAGC
Source organism: Heptranchias perlo (assembly GCF_035084215.1). Classification (NCBI taxonomy): domain Eukaryota; kingdom Metazoa; phylum Chordata; class Chondrichthyes; order Hexanchiformes; family Hexanchidae; genus Heptranchias; species Heptranchias perlo. The sequence goes on along the minus strand of NC_090344.1, from coordinate 52,579,918 downwards.
CATTAGCTGAGATCAGGTTTGCTTGTGGTGCCGTCCACAGTGAAATGGCCTCCTGATACTTAATGTCTTGAGGATATATGAAGAATCGCATTATAGGGATTGTTCTCCTTGGAGCAGAGAAGGTTAAGGGGAGATTTAATCGAGGGGTTTGAAACCATGAAGGGCTTTGTGAGAGTAAATAAGGAGAAACTGTTTCCAGTGGCAGGAGGGCCGGTGACCAGAGGACACAGATTTAAGATAATTGGCAAAAGAACCAGAGGGGAGATGAGAATTGCTTTTCCACAGCGAGTTGTGATGATCTGGAATGCGCTGCCTGAAAGGGCGGTGGAAGCAGATTCAATAATAACTTTCAAAAGGGAATTGGATAAATACTTGAAAAGGAAAATTTTGCAGGGCTCTGGGATAAGAGCGGGGGAGTGGGACTAATTGGAGAGCTGCTTCAAGGAGCCAGCACAAGCACACTGGGCCGAATGGCCTCCTGTGCTGTATGATTCTCTAAAAAGCTAAGGGTGCACAGCCAGCCTCGGTAAGACCAAACCCCAGTGAGAGTGGGCATCTACAGGAAGTGGGGGTGGGGAACACCCAGTCTACAGGTTCGTTCTTCCTTTGAGTTGCTCACCAGGTATAGACGGTGACCCTGAGCAGTCCCATTGGTTCTGCTGAAGGAGAAAGTTAATTGGAGGGAACAGAATGGCTCCACACAGGCAGGAAATATGACAATGTGTGCTTGACAACTTTTGCTGAAGTTAATGTTGGCCATTTGCAAAGTGTATCTCACTTTAAAACTCCCAGGGAATTAGCCTGCAATTTGCAACCAGAGAGACCATTTGAACCCTGTTGGAATAATTTGAAAGCCCTTTGGCATTTCACATGTTGTGCGCACTTGATAATCTACACGAGATTTTGTGTCATGTTTCGAGTGTTCCATTGCTGTAAAATGGATTTGAGAAGCCTGGACGTAAAAATGCTGAGTTTTGCTTTAATTTAAATGTGATTGTTAGAGAGTGTCTCCTTGTACAGTCAGCTCACCCTGACACCATGCGACTCAGTCTTCACCACACAAGTGAGGAAAGAAGATGTGAGTAATAGTGAACAAGTCAGGGGATGATGCACATGGGGGGTATCACTGCAGTTAACCTAGCAAGAGTGGTGACCCAAGCCAGCTCAGCTCAGCTCAGCTCGCTCTATACTGTTCTTGCCCCGATTAACCATTACTATTCCATCTACATAATACAATCACCACTGTAATATAGTAACACCAGCCGCAGGCTATTTCATCCACCTGTGACCCTCTGTAGACTGGTTGGTTTTGGTGCCTCCATTGGCACTCGCTCAGTGATTAAACGAGGCATGAACTGTACAGGGGATCCCAGGTACAGACCTGGTGCCCATCATTCCATGCTGGAGCTAGCTGGAGCATTGTTGGAGCATTGACCTTAAACAAAGTTAATCGTGCTGCATTAGTTCCTGCTGTGGATTTGCATCAATGGCTTTGAATACAGTACTAGTTGCATCATCCTGCACGTGAATTGCAATGCTGTTAGTAAGGTTTTGAAGGGGAATGTTAATCAGTGTAAAATATCAGTCTCTTCCTTTTCTTTTTCTGTGTGTGTTAGAAACTAAAAGAGATTGCATTTCCAAGGGCAGAGGAACTGAAGAGTGAGCTTCTGAAGAGATATGGGATTGAGTATGCAGAGCACCAGGAGCAGCGGGTAAGCATGGCTCAGCGCTAGCATGAGTTACAAGCTGCTGTACGGTGTGTCCCCATCCCTGCTTTGGACAGTCAGCTGTAGCCTTCCTCATAAGAGGCAGGGTTTCTAGAGTAGGCATCTTTGTGTAGAGGAGCCCAGGCAATACTGATACCCAGCCGGGAAACCTTGGATACGGACCAAAGCCAGACAGTGATATCGCTGTAGAAAACACGTATTGTTAGCACTAGCTGATCACCTATAGCATTGCTCACAGGTCATCTGGGGTCGAGAGCCTGCTTCTGATTTTCCAGTAACCTGGCCTATCTGGGAAGGCCTCGCCAGTGAAATGGTCCAATTAGGTCCCGAGGTTGATTGCATGTGAATTGCTGTTGCTAAGGGAAGTTTGCAGATTGCCAGCTGTTGATAAATTACTGGCTCCAGATCAACTTTCAGAAAGAAAGACAGACAGACGTACATTTCTACCGTGCTTTTCACAACCTCAGGACGTCCCAAAGCGCTTTACAATCGCTGAAGTACTTTTTGAAGTGTAGTCACTGTTGTAATGTAGGAAACGCAGCAGCCGATCTGTGCTGTAGTGAGACTGTCCCTCTATCGCTGACCCCTTTCTTACACTTTGCAGCGGAGGGAAGATGAGGAATTTGCACAGGAGTTGGCCCGGCAGCAACAGGTGGAAGATGAAAAGCAGAGGGTGGCACGAATGCGACAGCAGCAAGTGGAGCAGGAACAGTTTCACGCCTTTGAGGAGATGATGCGACGGAGGGAGCTGGAGAAAGAGCGATTAAAAGTACTGGAAGAATATGTCAAACCAGAAAATACCCCTGGGCCCAGAGACTGTCCCCTAATACCGGGCGTTCAGAGACCGCCAAATAATCTTACTCCACCGTCACCAGCTGCGACTCTCCCGAACGCACTACCTCCTGTCGTAGATCGATCAAAGAAACCCGCAGCTCTCGGAACCAACTGGAACAGTGAGGACCGAGCCATTTACCAGCATTTACATCCAGGCATCGCAAAACTACAGCACTTTAAAGAAACTACTTTCAGTGCTTTCCTTGTTCAGTTTAATAACTATCAGGAAAGGCTGAGCAGGCTGGGGCTCTTTTCTCCAGAAAAGAGAAGGCTGAGGGGTGACCTGATCGAGATCTGTAAGATTATGAAGGGGATCGATAGGATAAACGTAGAGAAAATGTTTCCACTTGTGGGGGAGACCAAAACTAGAGGTCATAAATATAAGATAGTCACTAATAAATCCAATAGGGAATTCAGGAGACTCTTCTTTACCCAGAGAGTGGTGAGAATGTGGAACTCGCTCCCACAAGGAGTAGTTGAGGCGAATAACATAGATGCATTTAAGGGGAAGCTGGATAAACACATGAGGGAGAAAGGAATAAATGTGTATCCTGATAGGGTGAGATGAGGAGGCTCATGTGGAGCATAAATACTGGCATAGATCGGTTGGGCCGAATGGCCTGTTTCTGTGCTGTAAATTCTATGTAATCCATTTGTTGTACTGTATTGAAATTGAAGTGACTTCAATTCACAGTTGATGCTGGGAGGGGCTCCTATTGTGAAGACTAGTTTTTACTTGGTGTACTCCCCAGAAACAGTTATCACCTCCTGTGAAACAGAAGAGTGGGGGGGTGGAAATGAGTCTAAAACCAACTGCAGGAGTCACGCTGGGAGAATTGTTGTTCTGTTCAGTTAAAAATTGAAAATGTTACTCGAGTACAAAAATATTTGCTTGCTCAGGACAGGTGAGAAATATATTAGCTGTTGGATTGAGGAGCTGGTTTCAGTAAAGTGAATGTGGGCACTTTACATTCGATTGGGACTCCACATTACACAGACTCACACCAGCTAAAAATGGCATGTGGAGCCCATTCTCCCAAATGGGAACTGGGCTGTGTAAAAGTGTCTGTAGCCGCACAGATCAGATGGTCCTAGCTCTGATTCCTGGAGCCAGGCTAACAATAGAGTTTCGAAGGTTAAGGGGTGATCTGATCGAAGTTTATAAGATATTAAGGGGAACGGATAGGGTGGATAGAAAGAAACTATTTCCGCTGGTTGGGGATTCTAGGAGTAGGGGGCACAGTCTAAAAATTAGAGCCAGACCTTTCAGGAGTGAGATTAGAAAACACTTCTACACACAAAGGGTGGTAGAAGTTTGGAACTCTCTTCCGCAAACGGCAATTGATACTAGCTCAATTGCTAAATTTAAATGTGAGATAGATAGCTTTTTGGCAACCAATGGTATTAAGGGATATGGGCCAAAGGCAGGTATATGGAGTTAGATCACAGATCAGCCATGATCTTATCAAAGGCGGAGCAGGCACGAGGGGCTGAATGGCCTACTCCTGTTCCTAGGATCAGTTACAGTTGGCCTCAGCATCCTGGCCTTGGATTGTGGGCGGGGGGAGAGAAACAGAGAGACGGGTCAGGGTTCCTGTTCCCCATTATCTACAACCCCTACTAAAGAGTGAGTGCGAGTACCCGCATGCTGAGAGATCGGCTGAGGACAGCGTCCAACTGGGCTGTGATGCACCTCATGGTCCAATGGCTCACCAGTGCGCTGTGAGGAGGGTCACACAAGAAGCAAGGCTGCCAGCACTGATGGAATCGTAGCCCAATAACAACCCTGAACTCTCTTCAGGAGAGGGGAAGGAAGACAAATGAACAACGATTCCACAGCTCCTGCGAGAAAAGTCACGACTGGTAAAGGAATTGTGTTTCTATTTGTTCATGGAGGTGATAAAATGACAATTGTAATATTTTGTCTTCCAGATTTTTCTGCGGACAGACTTCGGAATGTGGCGGTGCCCAAAGACGTGTGCCAGCAGTTTCTGCAATTGGCTGATGCCAACACAGCCCGAGGGGTGGAGACCTGTGGGATTCTCTGCGGCAAACTGGTAAGGGCCAGCTGTGGATCGATAACTCCTCACTGCTGTAACTGGAGATGGTCCTGTCTCTTAGTCACGTGGCAGGTCAGGCATGCTCTGATCTGAACACAGAACAAAGCACCATAAAAAGATCGGAGATAGATGATAAGAGGTGTGCTGGGTAGTAAACTAACAATCAGCTGGTTTATGATTTGCCTTTCTGTCCTGTAACTAACTGCTTACTTCAGACCAACTCCCCATCAATTGTGTCCTTTCATCAGTCACTGAAACATTTGATTGGGACAACACTGAGCTGTTTAATACATGTACATGCCTGCTCTAGACTCCTGGCAATGATGCTCCCAGTCAGCCCAGGGGAAATGGGAGCAGCCCGTTGGAGTCTAACAACCCCCACAACAAACTGGGGGCACCTATCCCCCAGCTTACTTGGGTTTGCCTACTGTCCTTTCTAGGTACACTGACACCGCCACCAACTCACTGGGAGACCCCTAAACCCATATTTTGTAGCCATGGATATTGCATGGATGGAGAATCGAGCCCCTGTTGCCCATTCAGTGTATTCCTGATGAGTGGCAACTCCAGACCCCCCAAAGCCTCTCCACAACCTACAAGGTACGTCAGGAGTATGATGGAATGATGGATGGGTACCACAGCAACAACACTCAAGAAGCTCAACACCATCCAGGACAAAGCATTCCACTTCATCAGCAGCTCATCCACCACCTTAAACATTCAGTCTCTTCACCACCGTTGTACCGTGGCTGCAGTGTGTATCATCCATAGGATGCACTGCAGCAACTCGCAAAGCTTCTTCGACAGAACCTCTCAAACCCACGACCTCCACCACCTAGAAGGACAAGGGCAGCAGATGCATAGCAACACCATCACCTCCGAGTTCCCCTCCAAGTCACACACCATCCTAACTTGGAAATATATCGCTGTTCCTTCATCACCACTGGGTCAAACTCCTGGAACTCCCTACCTAACACCACTGGGAGAACCGACACCACACGGACTGCAGCAGTTCAAGAAGGCGCCTTGCCAGCGACGCCCACATCCCCAGAATGAATGAAATAAGCACCTTGCTTGCGTGGTGCCGTGCATTGGTGTCACTCTGCAGTGTAATTGCTCCCACGCTTGGCTGTGTCACTGGATTCTTGGCACGACAGCACTGGTGCTACATTCTGATCTGGGTTTTTTCTACAGATGCAGAATGAGTTTACCATAACCCACGTGATCGTGCCTAAACAGAGTGGTGGTCCTGATTACTGTAACACAGAGAATGAAGAGGAACTCTTCCTTATTCAGGACCGAGATGATCTAATAACCTTGGGCTGGATCCACGTGAGTTGGTTTCTGTTGTAGCTGTAACTGTCTGGCTGCTCTTGTAATCCTCGGAAAACAGGAAACAAACTCTCCCTGGTCTGTACTGAGTTACTAGGTCACAGCCAGGATGGCAGTATGGATGTTAGAGATGGACTGTGCATCCTTGGGGAGGGTGAAGTCACTATTGATCACCACCCAGTGTCTCTCCCTAGAAATGGACAGGGCTGGACTTAGTAACAATATCCCTCGCCATTATATGTCCTGCCGGGGCTCACGTGAAGTATTGGGGGCTGGTACCCGTGGAACTGTGTGCCAAAGAGAGTTGGTGCCTTCAGGAACAGAGAGGGGAATTGTATTGCTTTTGGTTATTTTATTTTTATTTTCTATTCGTGTTTCCCCAGACTGTGGGCAGAAAGGCACCCTGTAATTAGCTACTAGAGAGTGCGCACAAGTCAGCCTGAGGGGTTGCCCCTCATATCTTTCCCTCGCACCCTTTCATCCTTCAAAGCAGCCAGGCCAGGATTAGAAGCTGAACGGAGAGGTTGTGGTTTAGAGCCACAGTCTGACACTCTGCAGTGCAGTGTGGGTGCACTAACCCTCGGGGTGACCTTGATCCCTTGGTACGTGATGGTCCCACCCTCCACACTCTGTCTCCCTGTATCAGTGCTGCTACGATCAGGAGATGATGGAGTAAAGTGATTGAACCAGTACCTTTCGCTCTGTGAGGCTGTAGTTTGTTGCAACGTGTTATGTGGCCCGGGTAATGATTCTATTTTTATCCTGTGGATTGTTTGTGGCTCTGAGTAACAGCTTTTTGTGCAGGGATCAAGGGATATGGGGAAAAAGCGGGAACAGGGTACTGAGTTAGACAATCAGCCTTGATCATTTTGAATGGTGGAGCAGGCCCGAAGGGCCGAATGGCCTACTCTTGCTCCTATTTTCTATGTTTCTATTTCCAGACCCACCCAACCCAGACTGCATTCCTCTCCAGCGTGGACCTTCACACCCACTGCTCGTACCAGATCATGCTTCCAGAGGCCATAGCTATTGTTTGTTCACCCAAGTACCACGAGTGAGTATGTGATGGGAATGGTGAGCTGTTGAGTGTCATGTGGCTGTGTGTTTATGGCTACAGTGATTGGGAGTCAACCTGTATTTGGAAGAAGCTTCAACGTCAGTAGGAATTACAGTTAAACACTTGGACAGAAAGATCTTGCCTATAGCAGCAACATTGCAACAACGAGCATCTATCCAATCCAATCCTGCCAACATGCAATGCCTTAAAGACTGCAGTGCAGTTCCCACACCAAATACTGGAACAGGCTCTGGTGATGATGCGATGTTGGCTTTGCTGTACAGCCTGCTGCATAGGTCCGCTTGCAGTGTAAAACAGAGCAGAATACACATTACTATCATGGGTAAATGCAATTGGTCCCTGTTAAACTCAATTTCCTTAAGTGTTTTGTCTTTTGACGCTTTGATCTTCCAGCTTCTAATGGTAATGTCGACTCTTCACATCAGTACGTGCTGACTCAGCCATAAGCGCCCTAAGGTCAAGAGCCTTGGTTCAGTGCATTAGCAAGGTTGAAAAGAGGAGGAGAACAGAGGAGGTGAATGGAGTCGTAGTGACGAGGCGATGCTGAGCTTTGGTTGTTTAATCTGACTGGTCAACAGCTGCTCTCTTTGGTTGGGTATGAACTCGTGTTGCTCCAGACAGTCGTATTTATCGAACTTTTCCGACATTGACAACATTCTGGACTGATTTTCCTGTCACACCAAAGAAGTTTAACACACTGGAAGGATTGATTGCTGCAAGTTTTTGTCTGTGGTGTTGTTAGCCCTGTGCTCTGACCAATTTCTCTTTGTTTAGGTCGTTGTTCTTCAGACTGACAGACTATGGGATGGATGAGATTTCTTCCTGTAAGCAGAAAGGTTTTCACCCACATCCCAAGGACCCACCCCTGTTTAATGTAAGTAACATTTGCTGTGTGCAACTTTCTGAACAGAAACTAAATATCTTTTGCAACAGAAAACTTGTGATTATCCAAGGTAGTAACTGAATATTTGGCACCACTGCCTCTGTACACTGGGTATTCAGCCTCATTTGATCGTTTCTAGCAAACCGTGCATCAAACACACATTTGAAAATATCGTAATGTTCAGCTGGGCAGTACAGCACGTGGCCTTCTGCTCCAACATCATTGCATCAGTTCACTTTTCCCACTCTTTGCATTGGACGTCCTGTGCTCAACATTACAAAGTCTCCATCCTCTGTACAGCAGTCGCTTAGATTAGTTGACAGAGTATTGACAATTCTCTTCGTTTATCCAGCCCACGTCTTTCAGTTTTCCTCCTTTCTCAGGAGCCTAAGTTGAGCTCAGCACCGAGCAAAGAACCCCCAGAAATGATCTGACCAAACGGTACTTTTCAGGACAGGTGTACAAAGGGAAAGCTCTGGCCTGGTTGTACAGTAACACCAGCGATTAAATCCGTTCTCCCGAGACAGCAAGTAAAGCTGGGTCACTGCCAATAGATTAGGTCTTGGATAGAGTCTGTTTTTCATGTGCTCCAAAGGAATAGGTTTGTTGGGTGGGTGTAGACCCCAAAACTATTGGGGTTTGTTGGGTGGGTGTAGACCCCAAAACTATTGGGGTTTGTTGGGTGGGTGTAGACCCCAAAACTATTGGGGTTTGTTGGGTGGGTGTAGACCCCAAAACTATTGGGGTTTGTTGGGTGGGTGTAGACCCCAAAACTATTGGGGTTTGTTGGGTGGGTGTAGACCCCAAAACTATTGGGGTTTGTTGGGTGGGTGTAGACCCCAAAACTATTGGGGTTTGTTGGGTGGGTGTAGACCCCAAAACTATTGGGGTTTGTTGGGTGGGTGTAGACCCCAAAACTATTGGGGTTTGTTGGGTGGGTGTAGACCCCAAAACTATTGGGGTTTGTTGGGTGGGTGTAGACCCCAAAACTATTGGGGTTTGTTGGGTGGGTGTAGACCCCAAAACTATTGGGGTTTGTTGGGTGGGTGTAGACCCCAATACTATTGGGGTTTGTTGGGTGGGTGTAGACCCCAATACTATTGGGGTTTGTTGGGTGGGTGTAGACCCCAATACTATTGGGGTTTGTTGGGTGGGTGCATCATACAGGCAGCAATGAGGTGGGATCTGAATTTCAGAACCCAAAGAACACACATCTCCACATTGTGTGATGGAAGAGTGAATATAGCCACACAGACCCCAACACACAGGAGTGCATAGTTGGGGGAGGGGGTGTGTCTACATCTACCTTTTCCTGTCCATAGGAGAGCCAGTGGTGTGCAATATGAAGCAGCTGTTGGTGTTTGAGTGAAAAGAGTGTGTGACCACAGAAAACAGAGATCTGCAGGAACTTTTCTGCTGATGTAGGCAGCGAGTGAGTGCTGAAGGGGGAGGCCTGAGGCCTGAATGTGGCTCTCTCCTCCTCAAAGCTGCTTTTATATTGGTCTTGTTTCTAGTTGGATTCTGGGAGAACGCGAAGGGGAAAACTCCACAGTCTGGATCAGCCATTGGAGAACTTGGGCTACGAGTTTGAGTCTGCTGCCAGGATTAGGTAGTTGGATTTAGCAGCACAAACACCAGGAGTCAGCTCACAGTGTCAGACTCCTGGAACCCAAATTAAAGCAGCTTAATTTACTAGTCCCAACTGGGGTGATTAGAGAGCTACTGGGAAGGAGTTCTGCCTCTTGTACCCTTTTAATAGTCACCCTCGAGGTCCAGGAAAGGTTGGGGTCGAAACGTGATCAGAGGGCCAGAATTTGCCTCCATTTATATTGGGACACAATCACCAGGAGGCTGACCACTCACTGACCGCTCACTGACCCAGGGGGCTGACCGCTCACTGACCCAGGGGGCTGACCGCTCACTGACCCAGGGGGCTGACCGCTCACTGACCCAGGGGGCTGACCGCTCACTGACCCAGGGGGCTGACCGCTCACTGACCCAGGGGGCTGACCGCTCACTGACCCAGGGGGCTGACCGCTCACTGACCCAGGGGGCTGACCGCTCACTGACCCAGGGGGCTGACCGCTCACTGACCCAGGGGGCTGACCGCTCACTGACCCAGGGGGCTGACCGCTCACTGACCCAGGGGGCTGACCGCTCACTGACCCAGGGGGCTGACCGCTCACTGACCCAGGGGGCTGACCGCTCACTGACCCAGGGGGCTGACCGCTCACTGACCCAGGGGGCTGACCGCTCACTGACCCAGGGGGCTGACCGCTCACTGACCCAGGGGGCTGACCGCTCACTGACCCAGGGGGCTGACCGCTCACTGACCCAGGGGGCTGACCGCTCACTGACCCAGGGGGCTGACCGCTCACTGACCCAGGGGGCTGACCGCTCACTGACCCAGGGGGCTGACCGCTCACTGACCCAGGGGGCTGACCGCTCACTGACCCAGGGGGCTGACCGCTCACATTGTGGACAACCACTGCCATTAATCCGTTTCCATCTGTTTTTTTCAGGCTTGCTCACATGTTACCGTAACAGAGAAAAACGTTACCATTCTGGACCTCCGGTGATTGGTTTCTTGTCTTCTGACCATTAACCATGATGTCACAGGCAGAGGACACTTTTCAACATCTCCAAACCAGTCACACTTTTCTTTCTTGATTGAGGATTTTTTGGTTTGAATGTAATTATTCTAAAATACTACTTAATATGGTGTCAAATTGAAACCTCTCCTGTGGAGAAAGTGGGGCCGCCTTTATTTAATAGCCTGCACTCCTGCACTTAAACTGATGAAAGGTGGGAGATGAAGTAAGACACCTGTTGATGTTTTTTTGTTAAATCTCACTGCACTTTGATTTTTGTTAACCTTATTTGGCCTAATGATTGTCGCTTTGCGTATCAATAAACCAAGTGTGGCCATTTGGTTTCTTGATTTTTGTCATTTCCTCACGCCTCAGTTTTGCTCAGATGGTTTATCGACTGACCTTTGGTCTGTGTCTTGTACATATTTTGAAATCTGTTTAACAATCCAAATGAACAATGTTTGGGAGTGAGTGTTTGGAGACACCACTTAGCACAGTTGTACCTTTATTGAAAGCTGGGGCAATCTGGGAGGAGAGTTGTTCAGGTAAGTTCTGCTTGTCTTGTGCAGCCCGTGAAACTGTTGCTTTGGTGTGGCATCGAGTGACATTGAAACCGCACCACAGGAACAGGCCCAACTGCTTTATCCCGGTGTTTATGCTCCACACGAGCCTCCTCCCTCCCAACTTCATCTCACCCTATCCTTCTATTCTTTCTCCCTCGTGTTTATCCATGCTAGTCGCCTCAACTACTCCTTGTGGGAGTGAGTTCCACATTCCAACCACTCTCTGGGTAAAGAAGTTTCTCCTAAATTCCCTATTGAATTTATTAGTGACTATCTTATATTTATGACCTCTAGGTTTGGACTCCCCCACAAGTGGATACATCTTCAGGTCACCCCTCAGCCTTCTCTTTTCGAGAGAAGAGCCCCAGCCTGTACAGCCTTTCTTGATAAGGATATCCTCTCAGTTCTGGTATCATCCTTGTGAATCTTTTTTGCACCCTGTCCAATGCCTCTATATCCTTATAATGTAGCGATCAGAACTGTGCACAATACTCCTGAAAGTGGTCGAACCAAGGTTCTATACAAGTTTAACATAACTTCTGTGCTTTTCAATTCGATCCCTCTAGAAATTAACTAGTGCCTGGTTTGCCTTGGAGGAGTAAAATGAGAGTGTGAAGTGAGCAATGTTACTGGGAACAGGAGGAGGCCATTCAGCCCCTCAAGCCTGTTCCGCCATTCTATTAGATCATGGCTGATCTGTATCTCAACTCCATTTACCGATCTTTGCTCCATGTTCCTTAATACGATCGCCTAACAAAAATCTACCCATCTCAGTTTTTAAATTTTCAATTAACCCAGCCTCAACAGCTCTTTGAGGGAGAGAGTTCCAGATTTCCACTCCCCTTTGTGTGAGGAAGTGCTTCCTGACATCACCCCTGAATGGCCCAGCTCTAATTTTAAGGTTCTGCCCCTCTGTATTGGACTCTTTTCCCCCCACCCCCACCAGAGGAAATAGTTTCCCTCGATGCAACCTATCAAATCCTGACATAATTTCAAACACCAGGTTCTGGACCAGAATAGCTGCTCTTGCTTGTTGTGAGGGGTGTTAATGATGGGAAGAGAACACTTTCTGTTTCAGGCATGCGGTGTGAACAGCGAGTAGTTGCAGGCCAGAAAGAGAGCAAAGCTCCTTATGCCCTGCCTCATCCTCGGACTGAGAGAGAAGCTCTGACTGCACCAGGACGACATGTTTCCATTTCCCACACCGCCTATTGCCTCTTGGACTGAGGTTACCAGTTGTGTGCTGTGGATCCATTCCTACCAACAATCGGATTCAGACTGCCGAAACTCATTGAGGAACATAGGAACAGGAGGAGGCCATTCAGCCCCTCGAGCCTGTTCCTCCATTCAATGAGATCATGGCTGGTCTGTGACCGAATTCCATATAGATAGAACAGAATCATAGAAGTTTACAACATGGAAACAGGCCCTTCGGCCCAACATGTCCATGTCGCCCAGTTTATACCACTAAGCTAGTCCCAATTGCCTGCACTTGGCCCATATCCCTCTATACCCATCTTACCCATGTAACTGTCCAAATGCTTTTTAAAAGACAAAATTGTACCCGCCTCTACTACTGCCTCTGGCAGCTCGTTCCAGACACTCACCACCCTTTGAGTGAAAAAATTGCCCCTCTGGACCCTTTTGTATCTCTCCCCTCTCACCTTAAATCTATGCCCCTTCGTTATAGACTCCCCTACCTTTGGGAAAAGATTTTGACTATCTACCTTATCTATGCCCCTCATTATTTTATAGACTTCTATAAGATCACCCCTAACTTCCTACTCTCCAGGGAAAAAAGTCCCAGTCTGTCTAACCTCTCCCTGTAAGTCAAACCATCAAGTCCCGGTAGCATCCTAGTAAATCTTTTCTGCACTCTTTCTAGTTTAATAATATCCTTTCTATAATAGGGTGACCAGAACTGTACACAGTATTCCAAGTGTGGCCGTACTAATGTCTTGTACAACTTCAACAAGACATCCCAACTCCTGTATTCAATGTTCTGACCAATGAAACCAAGCATGCTGAATGCCTTCTTCACCACCCTATCCACCTGTGACTCCACTTTCAAGGAGCTATGAACCTGTACTCCTAGATCTCTTTGTTCTATAACTCTCCCCAACGCCCTACCATTAACGGAGTAGGTCCTGGCCCGATTCGATCTACCAAAATGCATCACCTCACATTTATCTAAATTAAACTCCATCTGCCATTCATCGGCCCACTGGCCCAATTTATCAAGATCCCGTTGCAATCCCAGATAACCTTCTTCACTGTCCACAATGCCACCAATCTTGGTGTCATCTGCAAACTTACTAACCATGCCTCCTAAATTCTCATCCAAATCATTAATATAAATAACAAATAACAGCGGACCCAGCACCGATCCCTGAGGCACACCGCTGGACACAGGCCTCCAGTTTGAAAAACAACCCTCTACAACCACCCTCTGTCTTCTGTCGTCAAGCCAATTTTGTATCCAATTGGCTACCTCACCTTGGGTCCCGTAAGATTTAACCTTATGTAACAACCTACCATGCGGTACCTTGTCAAATGCTTTGCTAAAGTCCATGTAGACCACGTCTACTGCACAGCCCTCATCTATCTTCTTGGTTATCCCTTCAAAAAACTCAATCAAATTCGAGAGACATGATTTTCCACTCACAAAACTATGCTGACTGTTCCTGATCAGTCCCTGCCTCTCCAAATTCCTGTAGATCCTGTCTCTCAGAATACCCTCTAACAACTTACCCACTACAGATGTCAGGCTCACCGGTCTGTAGTTCCCAGGCTTTTCCCTGCCGCCCTTCTTAAACAAAGGCACAACATTTGCTACCCTCCAATCTTCAGGCACCTCACCTGTAGCTGTCGATGATTCAAATATCTCTGCTTAGGAGATCCGCAATTTCCTCCCTAACCTCCCATAACGTCCTGGGATACATTTCATCAGGTCCCGGAGATTTATCTACCTTGATGCGCGTTAAGACTTCCAGGACCTCCCTCTCTCTAATATGTACACTCCTCAAGACATCACTATTTATTTCCCCAAGTTCCCTAACATCCATGCCTTTCTCAACCGTAAATACCGATGTGAAATATTCATTCAGGATCTCACCCATCTCTTGTGGTTCCGCACATAGATGACCTTGTTGATCCTTAAGAGGCCCTACTCTCTCCCTAGTTACTCTTTTGCCCTTTATGTATTTGTAGAAGCTCTTTGGATTCTCCTTTGCCTTATCTGCCAAAGCAATCTCATGTCCCCTTTTTGCCCTCTGATTTCTCTCTTAACTCGACTCCGGCAATCTCGATACTCTTCAAGGGATCCACTTGATCCCAGCTATCTATGCATGTCATATGCCTCCTTTTTTTTGACTAGGGCCTCAATCTCCCGAGTCATCCAAGGTTCCCTACTTCTACCAGCCTTGCCCTTCACTTTATAAGGAATGTGCTTACCCTGAACCCTGGTTAACACACTTTTGAAAGCCTCCCACTTACCAGACGTCCCTTTGCCTGCCAACAGACTCTCCCAATCAACTTCTGAAAGTTCCTGTCTAATACCATCAAAATTGGCCTTTCCCCAATTTAGAATTTTAACTTTTGGGCCAGACCTATCATTCTCCATAGCTATCTTAAAACTAATGGAATTATGATCACTGGTCCCAAAGTGATCCCTCACTAACACTTCTGTCACCTGCCCTTCCTTATTTCCCAAGAGGAGGTCAAGTTTTGCCCCCTCTCCAGTCGGGCCATCCACATACTGAATGAGAAATTCCTCCTGAATACACTCAACAAATTTCTCTCCATCCAAGCCCCTAAAGCTGTGGCTGTCCCAGTCAATGTTGGGAAAGTTAAAGTCCCCTACCATTACCACCCTATTTTTCTTGCAGCTGTCTGTAATCTCCTTACATATTTGCTCCTCAATTTCCCGTTGACTATTTGGGGGTCTGTAGTACAATCCTATCAGTGATCTCTCCCTTCTTATTTTTCAGTTCGACCCATATAGACTCAGTGGGCGAACCCTCGGATATATCCCCTCTCACTACTGCCTTTGGCCCATATCCCTTAATACCTTTGGTTGCCAAAAAGCTATCTGTCTCAGATTTAAATTTAGCAATTGAGCTAGTATCAATTGCCGTTTGCGGAAGAGAGTTCCAAACTTCTACCACCCTTTGTGTGCAGAAATGTTTTCTAATCTCGCTCCTGAAAGGTCTGGCTCTAATTTTTAGACTGTGCCCCCTACTCCTAAAATCCCCAACCAGCAGAAATAGTTTCTCTCTATCCACCCTATCTGTTCCCCTTAATATCTTATAAACTTCGATCAGATCACCCCTTAACCTTCGAAACTCGAGAGAATACAACCCCAATTTGTGTAATCTCTCCTCGTAACTTAACCCTTGAAGTCCGGGTATCATTCTAGTAAACCTACACTGCACTCCCTCCAAGGCCAATATGTCCTTCCGAAGGTGCGGTGCCCAGAACTGCTCACAGAACGACCCTAATTTGTGTAATCTTGCCCCCTAAATTAACCCTTGGAGTCCAGGTATCATTCCAGTAAATCTACGCTGCGCGCTGTCCAATTTCACAACCCTAACAGCATCAGGCAGAGGAGGCTCCTGCCATGAGTACAGGTCTGGGAGGTGAAAGATCAGAGTCTAACCCATGTGCCCCCAGTTGTCTATTGGTGTGAGTTATTATAAATGAACAATGTCCTGGACAGCAACCCATCAGGTTCTTGCACAACAAGCCTGTACACTTGAACAGGTGATGTTCCTGGGCTGTTTAACTCTGTGCAGACCAACTCAGCAAAACTTGCCAGATTGATGTATCATTCGATATCCCCCCTCTCGGGGTCAGGACCAGAAAGGGCCCCAGCTCATTCTCTTGGTTTTGACTCTGCATTTAGGAATTCACTGGCATCTCGTCTGATGGTGACGGGGTGGACAGACGGACAGGGTGCTTGTGGGGGGGCATGGTGCTCACCGGAGTGATGAAGGGGGCCCAGGTGATGAAGGGATGTTTTCTTATTTGTTCATAGGATGTGGGTGTCGCTGGCGAGGCCGGCATTTATTGCCCATCCCTAATTGCCCTTGAGAAGGTGGTGGTGAGCCGCCTTCTTGAACCGCTGCAGTCCGTGTGGTGAAGGTTCTCCCACAGTGCTGTTCGGAAGGGAGTTCCAGGATTTTGACCCAGTGACGATGAAGGAACGGCCAATATATTTCCAGGTTGGGATGGTGCGTGACTTGGAGGGGAACGTGAAGGTGGTGTTGTTCCCATGTGCCTGCTGCCCTTGTCCTTCTAGGTGGTAGAGGTCACAGGTTTGGGAGGTGCTGTCGGAGAAGCCTTGGCGAGTTGCTGCAGTGCATCCTGTGGATGGTACACACTGCAGCCACGGTGCGCCGGTGGTGAAGGGAGTGAATGTTTAGGGTGGTGGATGGGGTGCCAATCAAGCGGGCTGCTTTGTCCTGGATGCTGTCGAGCTTCTTGAGTGTTGTTGGAGCTGCACTCGTCCAGGCAAGTGGAGAGTATTTCATCACACTCCTGACTTGTGCCTTGTAGATAATGGAAAGGCTTTGGGGAGTCAGGAGATGAGTTACTCGCCACAGAATACCCAGCCTCTTGTAGCCACAGTATTTATGTGGCTGGTCCAGTTAAGTTTCTGGTCAATGGTGACCCCCAGGATGTTGATGGTGGGGGATTCGGCGATGGTAATGCCGTTGAACGTCAAGGGGAGGTGGTTAGACTCTCTCTTGATGGAGATGGTCATTGCCTGGCACTTGTCTGGCACGAATGTTACTTGTCACTTATCAGCCCAAGCCTGGATGTTGTCCAGGTCTCGCTGCATGCGGGCACAGACTGCTTCGTTATCTGAAGGGTTGCGAATGGAACTGAACACTATGGAATCATCAGAGAACATCCCCATTTCTGACCACCTGATGGAGGGAAGGTCATTGATGAAGCAACTGAAGATGATTGGGCCCAGGACACTGCCCTGAGGAACTCCTGCAGCTATGTCCTGGGGCTGAGATGATTGGCCTCCAACAACCACTACCATCTTCCTTTGTGCTCGGTATGACTCCAGCCACTGGAGAGTTTTCCCCCTGATTCCCATTGACTTCAATTTTGTGAGGGCTCCTTGGTGCCACACTCGGTCAAATGCTGCCTTGATGTCAAGGGCAGTCACTCTCACCTCACCTCTGGAATTCAGCTCTTTTGTCCATGTTTGGACCAAGGCTGCAATGAGGTCTGGAGCCGAGCACTGGCTTTTGTGACGGTGGGGATATCGGGAGGAGGCCGAGATGAATCATCCACTCGGCATTTCTGGTTGAAGATGGTTGCAAATGCTTCAGCCTTGTCTTTTGCACTCACGTGCTGGATTCTGCCATCATTGAGGATGGGGATGTTTACAGAGCCTCCTCCCGTTATGACCTTTCACGACTGGATGTGGCAGGACTGCCCAGCTTTGATCTGATCCGTTGGTTGTGGAATCGCTTCGCTCTGTCTATCGCATGTTGCTTCTGCTGTTTAGCATGCATGTAGTCCTGAGTTGTAGCTTCACCAGGTTGGCATCTTGTTTTTATGTGCGCCTGGTGCTGTTATTGGCATATGAACATATGGATTAAGAGCAGGAGTAGGCCATTCGGCCCCTCGAGCCTGCTCTGCCATTTGATAAGATCATGGCTGATCTGATTGTGACCTCAGCCCTACTTTCCTGTCTACCTATAATAACCTTTGACTCCCTTGTTAATCAGGAATCGATCAAACTCAGCCTTAAAAATATTCAATGACCCTGCATCCACCGCTCTTCTATCTTCTACACTCCTCATTGAACCGGGGTTGATCCCCTGGCTTGTTGGTAATGGTAGAGTGAGGAATATGCCGGGCCATGAGGTTACAGATTGTGCTGGAATACAAATCTGCTGCTGCTGGCCCACAGCACCTCATGGATGCCCAGTTTTGAGCTGCTAGATCTGTTCTAAATCTATCCCATTTAGCACGGTGGTAGTGCCACACAATACGTTGGATGGTGTCCTCAGTGTGAAGACGGGACTTCGTCTCCACAAGAACTGTGCGGTGGTCACTCCTACCAATACTGTCATGGACAGATGCATCTGCGACAGGTAGATTGGTGAGGACGAGGTCAAGTAAGTTTTTCCCTCGTGTTGGTTCGCTCACCACCTGCTGCAGGCCCAGTCTAGCAGCTATGTCCTTCAGGACTCTGCCAGCTCGGTCAGTAGTGGTGCTACCGAGCCACTCTTGATGGACATTGAAGTCCCCCACCCAGAGTACATTCTGTGCCCTTGCTACCCTCAGTGCTTCCTCCAAGTGGTGCTCAACGTGGAGGAGGACTGATTCATCAGCTGAGGGAGGACGGTAGGTGGTAATCAGCAGGAGGTTTCCTTGCCCATGTTTGACCTGATGCCATGAGATTTCATGGGGTCCAGAGTCAATGTTGAGGACTCCCAGGGCCACTCCCTCCTGACTGTATATCACTGTACCG
Source organism: Heptranchias perlo (assembly GCF_035084215.1). Classification (NCBI taxonomy): domain Eukaryota; kingdom Metazoa; phylum Chordata; class Chondrichthyes; order Hexanchiformes; family Hexanchidae; genus Heptranchias; species Heptranchias perlo. The sequence goes on along the minus strand of NC_090344.1, from coordinate 52,561,352 downwards.
CCACCTCTGGTGGGTCTGTCCTGCCGTTGGGACAGGACATACCCAGGGATGGTGATGGAAGAGTCTGGGACGTTGGCTGAAAGATATGATTCTGTGAGTATGGCTATGTCAGGCTGTTGCTTGACTAGTCTGTGGGACAGCTCTCCCAATTTTGACACAAGTCCCCAGATGTTAGTGAGGAGGACCTTGCAGGATCGACTGGGCTTGGTTTGCCTTTGTCGTGTCCGGTGCCTAGTGGTCCAATGCGGGGTGGTCCGTCCGGTTTTTGTTATTCTTATGACTTTTATAAGGGGTCGCGAGGGGGGGGGGGGGGGGGGGAGTGTGGGGGGCGCGGGGGGGAGTTTGGGGTCGCGGGGGGAGTGTGGTGGGCGCGGGGGGGGAGTTTGGGGTCGCGGGGGGAGCGTGGTGGGGGTCGCGGGGGGGAGCGTCGTGAGATTTTATAACTGAGTGGCTTGCTAGGCCATTTCAGAGGGCAATTAAGAATCAACCACATTGCTGTGGGTCTGGAGTCACATTGGCCAAATGGGTTTTTACAATAATCCAGTCGTAGGTGATGCTGCAGAGAGTGTGGGTCGGGGAAGGAGCTGTATTAATGCTGCATAGGGTGTGGGTCGGGGAAGGAGCTGTATTAATGCTGCAGAGAGTGTGTGTCGGGTAAGGAGCTGTATTAATGCTGCAGAGAGTGTGTGTCGGGTAAGGAGCTGTATTAATGCTGCAGAGAGTGTGGGTCGGGTGAGGAGCTGTAGTAATGCTGCAGAGAGTGTGGGACGGGGAAGGAGCTGAATTAATGCTGCATAGGGTGTGGGTTGGGGTAAGGAGCTGTATTAATGCTGCAGAGAGTGTGGGTCGGGTGAGGAGCTGTATTAATGCTGCAGAGAGTGTGGGTCGGGTGAGGAGCTGTAGTAATGCTGCATAGGGTGTGGGTCGGGTGAGGAGCTGTATTAATGCTGCAGAGAGTGTGGGACGGGGAAGGAGCTGAATTAATGCTGCATAGGGTGTGGGTCGGGTGAGGAGCTGTATTAATGCTGCAGAGAGTGTGGGACGGGGAAGGAGCTGTATTAATGCTGTAGAGAGTGTGGGTCGGGGTGAGGAGCTGTATTAATGCTGCAGAGAGTGTGGGTCGGGGAAGGAGCTGTATTAATGCTGTAGAGAGTGTGGGTCGGGGTGAGGAGCTGTATTAATGCTGCAGAGAGTGTGGGTCGGGGAAGGAGCTGTATTAATGCTGCACAAGGTGTGGGTCGGGGAAGGAGCTGTATTAATGCTGCACAAGGTGTGGGTCGGGGAAGGAGCTGTATTAATGCTGCAGAGAGTGTGGGACGGGGAAGGAGCTGTATTAATGCTGCACAAGGTGTGGGTCGGGGAAGGAGCTGTATTAATGCTGCAGAGAGTGTGGGTCGGGGAAGGAGCTGTATTAATGCTGCACAAGGTGTGGGTCGGGGAAGCAGCTGTGTTAATGCTGCAGAGAGTGTGGGTCGGGGAAGGAGCTGTATTAATGCTGCCCAGGGTGTGGGTCGGGTAAGGAGCTGTATTAATGCTGCAGAGAGTGTGGGTCGGGTGAGGAGCTGTATTAATGCTGCACAGGGTGTGGGTCGGGTAAGGAGCTGTATTAATGCTGCACAGGGTGTGGGTCGGGGAAGGAGCTGTATTAATGCTGCAGAGAGTGTGGGACGGGGAAGGAGCTGAATTAATGCTGCACAGTGTGTGGGTCGGGTGAGGAGCTGTATTAATGCTGCAGAGAGTGTGGGTCGGGTAAGGAGCTGTATTAATGCTGCAGAGTGTGTGTGTCGGGTAAGGAGCTGTATTAATGCTGCACAAGGTGTGGGTCGGGGAAGGAGCTGTATTAATGCTGCACAGGGTGTGGGTCGGGGTAAGGAGCTGTATTAATGCTGCAGAGAGTTTTTTTTCATTCGTTCATGGGATGTGGGCGTCGCTGGCAAGGCCAGCATTTATTGCCCATCCCTAATTGCCCTTGAGAAGGTGGTGGTGAGCCGCCTTCTTGAACCGCTGCAGTCTGTTTGGTGAAGATTCTCCCACAGTGCTGTTCGGAAGGGAGTTCCAGGATTTTGACCCAGCGACGATGAAGGAACGGCGATATATTTCCAAGTCGGGATGGTGTATGACTTGGAGGGGAACGTGCAGGTGGTGGTGTTCCCATGTGCCTGCTGCTCTTGTCCTTCTAGGTGGTAGAGGTCGCGGGTTTGGGAGGTGCTGTCGAAGAAGCCTTGGCGAGTTGCTGCAGTGCATCCTGTGGATGGTACACACTTCAGCCACGGTGAGCCGGTGGTGAAGGGAGTGAATGTTTGGGGTGGTGGATGGGGTGCCAATCAAGCGGGCTGCTTTGTCCTGGATGGTGTCGAGCTTCTTGAATGTTGTTGGAGCTGCACTCATCCAGGCAAGTGGAGAGTATTCCATCACACTCCTGACTTGTGCCTTGTAGATGGTGGAAAGGCTTTGAGGAGTCAGGAGGTGAGTCACTCGCCGCAGAATACCCAGCCTCTGACCTGCTGTTGTAGCCACAGTATTTATATGGCTGGTCAAGTTAAGTTTCTGGTCAATGGTGACCTCCAGGATGTTGATGGTGGGGGATTCGGCGATGATAATGCCGGTGAATGTCAAGGGGAGGTGGTTGGACTCTCTCTTGATGGAGATGGTCATTGCCTGGCACTTGTCTGGTGCGAATGTTACTTGTCACTTATCAGCCCAAGCCTGGATGTTGTCCAGGTCTTGCTGCATGCGGGCTCGGACTGCTTCATTATCAGAGGGGTTGCGAATGGAACTGAACACTGTGCAATCATCAGGGAACATCCCCATTTCTGACCTTATTGATGGAGGGAAGGTCATTGATGAAGCAACTGAAGATGGTTGGGCCTTGGACACTGCCCTGAGGAACTCCTGCAGCAATGTCCTGGGGCTGAGATGATTGGCCTCCAACAACCACTACCATCTTCCTTTGTGCTCGGTATGACTCCAGCCACTGGAGAGTTTTCCCCCTGATTCCCATTGACTTCAATTTTGCGAGGGCTCCTTGGTGCCACACTCGGTCAAATGCTGCCTTGATGTCAAGGGCAGTCACTCTCACCTCACCTCTGGAATTCAGCTCTTTTGTCCATGTTTGGACCAAGGCTGTGATGAGGTCTGGAGCCGAGTGGTCCTGGCGGAACCCAAACTGAGCATCGGTGAGCAGGTGATTGGTGAGTAAGTGTCGCTTGATAGCACTGTCGACGACACCTTCCATCACTTTGCTGATGATTGAGAGTAGACTGATGGGACCCCTGCCTTTGGCGCTCTTTGTATTGTACCCAGATTCCACTGTAAACATAACGACTGGTTCTAAACCTTCAGGTTCTCACCTGATTTCTGCTAAGTTTTTGAAAAGTGACAAGTTGTTTGATGATTCATGCAATGGTTTGAGCCAGTCTGATCCCAGTGAGAGTTTGCCTGTGGCCCTGGCACTAATACCCAATACCCAATGAAAGGTGCTTGGCCACAGCAGCAGGAGGAGGGGGGAATAGCCCCTCGGGTTGCCGATGAGAATATGGACAATGCTGTTCATGAACAGGCTCAGAATGAGAGGGTAGCTTTACTTGTGAACAGCCACAAAGCTTCAGAGGCACATGGGGATGCAGGCTCCCTGCAGAGCCCGTGTCAAGACTGGATCGTATCTGGGTCACCTTCAGACCTGGGGGGGGGGCAAACAGGACTGACTGACCCCAATGGTCTTCTAAGTGGATTGAACCTGAACTCTCCACATAACTGTGAAGCCATTCGCAGGTACAGAAGATTCATTGGAAACCAGCATTGTTTCTAGTCTAGTGCAGCCTCCGTCTCCTAGTCGTTATAAACAGAAGGTAAGAACCATGGGAGTGGGGCTGAGACAGACCTTTCCATCTTCACACTTACCTCTCTGCTTCGTTGGGAATTCTCCTCGCTGTGTGACAGGTAACCTTGGTGTGACCTGGCAGGCCCCCTGCTCACTCCCTCCCTCCCTCCTGTGCTCCATGTCTGGGAGGTGTCAGCTGGTGCAAAGATTGGGGTCAAATCCAGATTTTAAAAAATAATCTGCAGGATTTAGAAAAGGTTCAAAATTGAGAGGGTGCTGTTTTGTAGCCAGCTGATTGGTTGCCTGTTAGTCCGACTTTCTCCCAAGCTGATTGGCCACACTCGCAGGCAACCAATGTGCATGGGTGATCTGACCACCCTTTTGATTGGGTGGTTGGCCAGGATTCCAGAATCTGCTGGGAGGAGAGACTCTTGCTTTCCCACTCCGTTCCTCTGAACTTGAATGATCGGCTTGGTTTGCTGATTATAAATTCACACATCATTTCAAACATTAATTCTGGCTGTTTGAGAATTCTCGATGTGAGTGGTGCAGCTCATCTTCCCATCAGCCCTGGACACTCAAACCACACGCCGTGTGCCTGAACATTCAAATCAAATCACTTCACCTGCTCAAACACAAGCAAAGGAGATCACTGCCTTCTGAAGCTTTTCGATCTTTTCATTCCATTATTGACCCTGGATGGTTCTGGAATGTTTTCTTATTTCAAGTCCTCCCGGGGCAGGCCCAGCACAGTTTGAGGCAGATCCAAACTCACACCAACATCTCTCCTTTGTTTCTCCCGTTAGACCCCTCCCAAGGCCGATGGAAATCAGAAGACCAATTCAGTGATTAATATGGGGTCGCGGGGGGGGGGGGGGGGGGGAGTGTGGGGTCGCGGGGGGGGGGGGGGGAGTGTGGGGTCGCGGGGGGGGGGGGGAGTTTGGGGTGCGCGGGGGGGAGTTTGGGGGCGCGGGGGGAGTGTGGTGGGAGCGCAGGGGGAGCGTGGTGGGGGGCGCGGTGGGGGGCGCGGGGGGCGCGGGGGGGGAGTTTGGGGTCGCGGGGGGAGCGTGGTGGGGGGCGCGGGGGGGGCGCGGTGGGGGGCGCGGGGGGCGCGGGGGGGGAGTTTGGGGTCGCGGGGGGAGCGTGGTGGGCGCGGGGGGGGAGTTTGGGGTCGCGGGGGGAGCGTGGTGGGGGGCGCGGGGGGGGGGGGGGGAGTGTGGGGGGCGCGGGGGGGGCGCGGTGGGGGGAGCGGGGGGGGTCGCGGGGGGGGAGCGTGGGGGGGAGTTTGGGGGTCGCGTGGGGAGCGTGGTGGGGGGCGCGTGGGGGAGCGTGGTGGGCGCGGGGGGGAGCGTGGTGGGCGCGGGGGGAGTTTGGGGGGAGCGGGGGGGAGCGTGGGGGGAGTTTGGGGGGCGCGGGGGGAGCGGGGGGGGGGAGCGCGGTGGGGGGCGCGGGGGGGAGTTTGGGGGGCGCGGGGGGAGTTTGGGGGGAGCGTGGGGGGAGTTTGGGGGGCGTGGGGGGGAGCGGGGGGGAGCGCGGTGGGGGGCGCGGGGGGAGCGTGGGGGGAGTTTGGGGGGCGTGGGGGGGAGCGGGGGGGAGCGCGGTGGGGGGCGCGGGGGGGAGTTTGGGGGGCGCGGGGGGAGTTTGGGGGGAGCGTGGGGGGAGTTTGGGGGGCGTGGGGGGGAGCGGGGGGGGGCGCGGGGGGAGTTTGGGGGGAGCGTGGGGGGAGTTTGGGGGGCGTGGGGGGGGAGCGGGGGGGGAGCGCGGTGGGGGGCGCGGGGGGGGAGTTTGGGGGGCGCGTGGGGGGAGTTTGGGGGGAGCGTGGGGGGAGTTTGGTGCTGTGGGCCTGCTGATGTGAAACTGCAACTCCACATCATTGAGGAGTCTGACAGCAAAAAATCACGGGAACCCCGTCAGTCGGGATGGATTGATCTCTGGTCCAGGGGGAGGAGTGCCCTCCAATCCCCGGGGGGGGGGAGACTGTCGACACGGCCCCATTTACTGTCTTTTAAATTTAATATTTTAAACAGAAACAGCTCGAGCTGAAACTTGTTCTTTCACAGATCGATGGTGACAAGTGTCTTCGGTTCATTAATGAACTCCGTGATATCGAAGGGAATATTCTGAAATATTGAACTAATTGTTGGTTATCGGTGACTGGGGTTACAATTGATCGGTTTCCTGTGACTTTCCTTCATGTTTGGGCGGGAATATTCTCATCCCTCCAGCTCCACACCCCTCCCTATCTCTGTAACCCCCTCCAGCCCCACACCCCTCCCCATCTCTGTAACCCCCTCCAGCCCCACACCCCTCCCTATCTCTGTAACCCCCTCCAGCCCCACACCCCTCCCTATCTCTGTAACCCCCTCCAGCCCCACACCCCTCCCTATCTCTGTAACCCCCTCCAGCCCCACACCCCTCCCTATCTCTGTAACCCCCTCCAGCCCCACACCCCTCCCTATCTCTGTAACCTCCTCCAGCCCCACACCCCTCCCTATCTCTGTAACCTCCTCCAGCCCCACACCCCTCCCTATCTCTGTAACCCCCTCCAGCCCCACACCCCTCCCTATCTCTGTAACTCCCTCCAGCCCCACACCCCTCCCTATCTCTGTAACCCCCTCCAGCCCCACACCCCTCCCTATCTCTGTAACCCCCTCCAGCCCCACACCCCTCCCTATCTCTGTAACCTCCTCCAGCCCCACACCCCTCCCTATCTCTGTAACCCCCTCCAGCCCCACACCCCTCCCTATCTCTGTAACTCCCTCCAGCCCCACACCCCTCCCTATCTCTGTAACCCCCTCCAGCCCCACACCCCTCCCTATCTCTGTAACCTCCTCCAGCCCCACACCCCTCCCTATCTCTGTAACCTCCTCCAGCCCCACACCCCTCCCCATCTCTGTAACCCCCTCCAGCCCCACACCCCTCCCCCCTCCCTATCTCTGTAACCCCCTCCAGCCCTGCACCCCTCCCTATCTCTGTAACCCCCTCCAGCTCCACACCCCTCCCTATCTCTGTAACCCCCTCCAGCCCCACACCCCTCCCCCCTCCCTATCTCTGTAACCCCCTCCAGCCCCACACCCCTCCCTATCTCTGTAACCCCCTCCAGCCCCACACCCCTCCCCCCTCCCTATCTCTGTAACCCCCTCCAGCCCCACACCCCTCCCTATCTCTGTAACCCCCTCCAGCCCCACACCCCTCCCTATCTCTGTAACCCCCTCCAGCCCCACACCCCTCCCCCCTCCCTATCTCTGTAACCCCCTCCAGCCCCACACCCCTCCCTATCTCTGTAACCCCCTCCAGCCCCACACCCCTCCCTATCTCTGTAACCCCCTCCAGCCCCACACCCCTCCCTATCTCTGTAACCCCCTCCAGCCCCACACCCCTCCCTAACCCTGTACCTGCCCTGGGAGTGTTTGATGGGACAGTGTAGAGGGAGCTTTACTCTGTATCTTACCCTGTACCTGCCCTGGGAGTGTTTGATGGGACAGTGTAGAGGGAGCTTTACTCTGTATCTAACCCTGTACCTGCTCTGGGAGTGTTTGATGGGACTGTGTCGAGGGAGCTTTACTCTGTATCTTACCCTGTACCTGCCCCGGGAGTGTTTGATGGGACAGTGTCGAGGGAGCTTTACTCTGTATCTAACCCGTGCTGTACCTGCCCTGGGAGTGTTTGACGGGACAGTGTAGAGGGAGCTTTACTCTGTATCTAACCCGTGCTGTACCTGCCCTGGGAGTGTTTGATGGGACAGTGTAGAGGGAGCTTTACTCTGTGTCTAACCCGTGCTGTACCTGCCCTGGGAGTGTTTGATGGGACAGTGTAGAGGGAGCTTTACTCTGTATCTAACCCTGTACCTGCCCTGGGAGTGTTTGATGGGACAGTGTAGAGGGAGCTTTACTCTGTATCTTACCCTGTACCTGCTCTGGGAGTGTTTGATGGTACAGTGTAGAGGGAGCTTTACTCTGTATCTAACCCTGTACCTGCCCCGGGAGTGTTTGATGGGACTGTGTCGAGGGAGCTTTACTCTGTATCTTACCCTGTACCTGCCCCGGGAGTGTTTGATGGGACAGTGTCGAGGGAGCTTTACTCTGTATCTTACCCTGTACCTGACCCTGGGAGTGTTTGATGGGACAGTGTAGAGGGAGCTTTACTCTGTATCTAACCCTGTACCTGCCCTGGGAGTGTTTGATGGGACAGTGTAGAGGGAGCTTTACTCTGTATCTAACCCTGTACCTGCCCTGGGAGTGTTTGATGGGACAGTGTAGAGGGAGCTTTACTCTGTATCTAACCCTGTACCTGCCCTGGGAGTGTTTGATGGGACAGTGCAGAGGGAGCTTTACTCTGTATCTCACCCTGTACCTGCCCTGGGAGTGTTTGATGGGACAGTGCGTCCATTGTGAGATTATTTGCCCCTTTGTGAGCTCACACTGTCTGCTCTCCTCTTCGCTGCTTCTTCTGGTTGCTCGACCCGGTTTATATTTGATGAGATCTGAGAGGTTGGAAGGGGAGATCCTGCCCATTGGAGAGGCATATCAAAGAACATGGTGAGCCCAGGGTCAGAGGGTCGTGTTACTGAAGATGGGACTTGCACCTTCTTCCTGTTTCTGGCTCGGGCTCTGTGCCAGGCTATAGCTGCTCTCCTGTGCATCACCCCACTGACCATTCTTACTGTGTGGTCTCAGACGGTGAATGGCAGCTGGAATATCGACTGTGGCGTGCATCAGAGCTGAGTCCGATCCCATGATTGGTTACCGCAGTGTCCACACAAGTGCAGAGGTGACTTTGTACTGATGAGGATTGAGAATTGTGGGCTGTTGAGGCCAGTTTGAACCCCAGCACTGCGAGGTTATCATGCACTGGAAGCTGGTGCCTCTGCGGTTCACTTCTGCAAAGGATGGAAATGTGGAACCACTGTAAATTCAGCCAGTGCCTGGTCTTTATCTTTCCTCTGGCACCATGTTACAGAATGACACTCTGTTACTATCCCCCGCTCCACCCAAACACACAGCTTGCAGCAGCTTCATTCTGTCTTTGTGTGATAAACCTCGGGACTGTCCAAGGCCCACAGAGTGGGACACACGCTCTCTCCATCCTGCACTCTTTCTCACTCAGACTTTCTCCCTCCCTCTATCTGCCTCTTCTGTGCTTTCTCTCCATCTCTCTCAAGTCCTGTGTAAGTCCTTCTGTCTCTCTGTCCTGTGCTGTCTGCCTGCTTCTGTCTTCTGTATCCCCTCCTCTCTCCCAAGGCTGCTTGTTGTTCTGTTTAGGTTCAGTTAATAAAACCAGTCATTAATCTTAATAATGACCTCCCCACTCACCAATGCCAGTGTTGAGCTGTTAGACCTTGTATGTGCTGGATTATAAAGCCAGACACTGCTCTGCTCTCTCCTAGGTCTCCTGAATGTCTCCTCCTTTTCCCCGCTGTCTTTGACTTCTCGCAGTGGAGGCTGGTCTGATGTCACAGTGACTGTGGTCATGGCAACTCTGAGGCCAAGACCAGAGGCTGAGGAGCTTTCCAAATATCCCTGGAGAAAACCAACCCTGCTGGGACCTGTCCAGTCCACTGAAAAGACAGGTCTGTCCAGAGAAAGTTAATAGACAGCAGTCGCCTGCAAGAAAGAATGGACAAACCAAACAAGGGAGATGGCTGTCAACAAGTCCTGGAGAGAGATGCCCTCCATTTTGACTCCAACGTCTCTTCCGGCTCTCATTTGGGTTTACACTTTGACCCTGGGCACTTATCTCACCAAACTGAGATCAAGGTGAGGAGTGGCAATAAGGTGATGAAATATCAGAGCAGACACCACTCAAAAGGATTCCCCTACGGCAGGAGGAGGAGGAGGAGGAAAAAGGCACAGCTTTGTATCTTAGTGCCTGATGGGAACTCGGAAACCACATCAGAACCAACTCCCAAACAACTAATTAAACCCAGGAGGCAGTCGTGGAGGTTAGCACTGGGCAATGACCAGGACCTTGAAGTCACCCAGCTCGAGCTGGAGGAAGCCTCAACCTCGAAGGACTTATGTGGTCCCACATCTAACATCATCTCCATGGGCATCGACGAGGCAAAAACTGTCGGCTGTAACCATAAAATGAACTGTGAGCTGAGGGCCTACCCGGGCAGCAAACATATCGAGGAGGCAGAAGAACTGGGCAAGAGGAGGAAGGCCCAAGGGAAGAGGAAGAACGTGGAAACCTGTGAAAAGAATTGCCTGGATACAGCTGCAATCGCCGAGAAGCAGAAGGAAGCTGCTGCCCTGGAGGAGACGAGAAGGCAAACGTTGTGCAAACAGAGGGCAGAGTGCCTGAAGAGATTGGCAAAGGTCAAAGGGCATCCTTTGAAAAGGACGTACGGGGAGACCAAATTAAACCAACTCGGCGGTGCAATGTATCAAAACAACCGAGTGCGAAAGGGTCACAGGTCAGAGGGGCTTCCCAGCATACAACGCGTCCAGTCACCCACAAGCCAACTGGAGCAGCGACAGAAATCCAACAGCCTGCATTACCAAATCTGGGACAAGGAAGCTCAACAGGGGCCCGACCCCCGAGGGATAGCGTGCCCAAACGGGCAGTTTGGGATAATGGTCCGACGCAGTGGCTGTTGCTACGGTGTGAGACTGTCAGACGCCCAGACACAGACGGAGTCCTTTATAACCAGCCAAGGCTGCCAATGTCATTTCTCCCAGCCCTCTACCTCCAACGGCTGCAGTACCAGCCAGACCAGTACCAGCCAGACCAGTACCCAAAGGTCAGACAAAGAGTGTGTCAGCCACGATGCCTCTCAGACCTCGGTGGGGGAGTCCAGCAGTCAAGGAAGCTCTCGGACCTCGGTCAGTAAAAGCAGTGACCAGTCCTCCGAGACCTGTACTGCAAGCAGTGACGCCCAGCGAGCTGTGGGCAGCCAGCCATCAGGAGCAGACTTGGGGTTCCCAGGGCCGAGCTTGGACAGAACGAGGAGGGCAGCTCCTGGAGGGAGGCGGAGGATCAGCTCCACAATGACCACCAGGGCCCTGAGCTGTGCAGAGAACCCACACAGAAAGAGACGGGTAACGGCCAGGATTATGACCAGCAGAGCCCAGCAATCCCAGGACAACTGGGGCTGCCTGATCTTCTAACCCAGACAGAGTGCAGAGAGTGCACCGTGTAAATATGGGAGAACTTAAATAAAAAAAGCAGATTATTGGTGTACAAAGTGGGGTTCATGCAGGACATGGGGGAGCTGTAGGGGGCCCAAGGGGGAGGGGGTAGTGACCACTGGGACTGTGCTGGGCGAGGGTGAACTGGGCAAACAGATCAACTCAAACTGACCCAGGGATGGGGAGGGGGGGTTAGGCTGAATATTTAGGGCATGTATCATTAATAACAGTCTCATCAGAACATGGGACTGATGCTGATTTATTAAACTCAGAAATGAAATGGTTTTGAACAGGTCCTGTGTCCCCTCTTACCACTTCTCTCCTCTCCTCTCCTCTCCTGAGGGCATTGGCCCTCACTGGGTCACGATCCCACTGTTGCCTGTAGCCTGTCCAAATGGCCACCATTTGCATGTGAACTAAGTTGGCACAGGAAGTGGGTGCCCAGGTCCTTCCTGACCCTGTGCCCAATCCCCACCTGTGGTCCACAGCAGCTTTTGCAGCAGGAGTCCGGGTACAGGAGCAGAAGCCTGGGGTGCTGAGGGAAATTCCCCAACCTCTGCCACCACACTGGCTCAGATCAAATAATTCAGCAAACCTAGTGTTGGAATGTGTTCCCTTCCTGCTCTTTATCACTGGGATATACTTCAAATAGTCAATAACCAAAATAGATACACCCATTGTGTGTCTGAGTGTGGATGCATATCATAGAACCATAGAATCTTACAGCACAGAAGGAGGCCATTCGGCCCATTGTGTCTGTGCCCACTCTATGAAAGAGCTGTCCAATTAGTCCCACTCCCCTGCTCTTTCCCCATAGCCTGTAAATTTTTCCTTTTCAAGTATTTATCCAATTCCCTTTTGAAAGTTACTATTGAATCTGCTTCCACTGCCCTTTCAGGCAGCGCATTCCAGATCAGAACAACTCAATGTCTAAAAAAACATTCTCCTCATCTCTCCTCTGGTTCTTTTGCCAATTACCTTAAATCTGTGCCCTCTGGTTACTGACCCTCCTGTCACTGGAAACAGTTTCTCCTTATTTACTCTATCAAAACCCTTCATGATTTTGAATACCTCTATTAAATCTCCCCATAACCTTCTCTGCTCTAAGAAGAACAATCCCAGCTTCTCCAGTCTCTCCATGTAACTGAAGTCCCTCATCCCTGGAACCATTCTAGTAAATCTCTTCTGCACCCTCTCTAAGGCCTTGACATCCTTCCTAAAGTGCGGTGCCCAGAACTGAACACAGTACTCCAGCTGAGGCCTAACCAGTGTTTTATAAAGGTTCAGTGTAACTTCCTTGCTTTTGTACTCTCTGCCTCTATTAATAAAGCCTAGGGTCCCATTTTTTTTAAACAGCCTTCTCAACCTGTCCTGCCACCTTCAAAGATTTGTGCACATTCACCCCCAGGTCTCTCTGTTCCTGCGCCCCCTTTAAAATGGCACCATTTAGTTTCTCTGTAAATGTGCATTGATAGAAGGGAGTGAACATATCCTATTCCTGTGCAAGAGTCATTTCACCATAGTTAAAATGAAAAGATGAGGCTAATTCTGTGCTGAGCAGGACATTGAGAGGATTAACCTCGGGCGATAGATCAGTATGGAACTGCTAAATTGGTTCTGAAAAGCTGTGCTCTAAATTTGCTGCTTTTCCTTCACCCTGTCACGTTGGATCTCTCACAAATAAAATATAAATGGGAATTTTGGAACTGAAAGTTGCAGAAGTAATTGAATGAAAGGCTGGGTGTCCATTGCCTCCTGGACTGAAGGGTCTCTGTGTAACTGAATATCACACGCAGAAATTAGGGAAACGAGTTCTTCAGTATATTGGCCCAGTGGAGTGGGACATCTTGGAACATGTTCCGTTCAGTCGACTTTTTCCCTTATCCTTCAGCTTGTTTATAAACTGCTGGAAGTGCAAGCTGGTAATGGGCACGGTGAGGGTAACGGGGCACGGTGAGGGTAACGGGGCACAGGGAGGGTAACGGGGCACGGTGAGGGTAACGGGGCACAGGGAGGGTAACGGGGCACGGTGAGGGGCACGGTGAGGGTAACGGGGCACGGGGAGGGTAACGGGCACAGTGAGGGGCACGGTGAGGGTAACGGGGCACGGTGAGGGTAACGGGGCACAGGGAGGGTAATGGGGCACGGTGAGGGGCACAGGGAGGGTAACGGGGCACGGTGAGGGTAACGGGGCACGGTGAGGGGCACAGTGAGGGTAACGGGGCACGGTGAGGGTAACGGGGCACGGTGAGGGTAACGGGGCACGGTGAGGGTAACGGGGCACAGTGAGGGTAACGGTGAGGGTAACGGGGCACGGTGAGGGGCACAGGGAGGGTAACGGGGCACGGTGAGAGTAACGGGGCACGGTGAGGGTAATGGGGCACGGTGAGGGGCACAGGGAGGGTAACGGGGCACGGTGAGGGTAACGGGGCACGGTGAGGGTAACGGGGCACGGTGAGGGTAACGGGGCACAGTGAGGGTAACGGTGAGGGTAACGGGGCACGGTGAGGGGCACAGGGAGGGTAACGGGGCACGGTGAGAGTAACGGGGCACGGTGAGGGTAACGGGGCGCGGTGAGGGTAACGGGGCACAGTGAGGGTAACGGGGCACAGTGAGGGTAACGGTGAGGGTAACGGGGCACGGTGAGGGGCACAGGGAGGGTAACGGGGCACGGTGAGGGTAACGGGGCACGGTGAGGGTAACGGGGCACGGTGAGGGTAACGGGGCACAGGGAGGGTAACGGGGCACGGTGAGGGGCACGGTGAGGGTAACGGGGCACGGTGAGGGTAACGGGGCACGGTGAGGGTAACGGGGCACGGTGAGGGGCACGGTGAGGGTAACGGGGCACGGTGAGGGTAACGGGGCACGGTGAGGGTAACGGGGCACGGGGAGGGTAACGGGGCACGGGGAGGGTAACGGGGCACGGGGAGGGGCACAGGGAGGGTAACGGGGCACGGGGAGGGTAACGGGGCACGGGGAGGGTAACGGGGCACGGTGAGGGGCACGGAGGGTAACGGTGAGGGTAATGGGGCACGGTGAGGGTAATGGGGCACGGGGAGGGTAACGGGGCACGGGGAGGGTAACGGGGCACAGGGAGGGGCACAGGGAGGGTAACGGGGCACGGGGAGGGTAACGGGGCACGGTGAGGGTAACGGGGCACGGTGAGGGGCACGGAGGGTAACGGTGAGGGTAACGGGGCACGGTGAGGGTAATGGGGCACAGGGAGGGTAACGGGGCACGGTGAGGGGCACGGGCACAGGGAGGGTAACGGGGCACAGGGAGGGGCACGGTGAGGGTAACGGAGCACGGGGAGGGTAACGGGGCACAGTGAGGGTAACGGAGCACGGTGAGGGTAACGGGCACAGTGAGGGTAACGGGGCACGGTGAGGGTAACGGGGCACGGGGAGGGTAACGGAGCACAGTGAGGGTAACGGAGCACGGTGAGGGTAACGGGGCACGGTGAGGGTAACGGGCACAGTGAGGGTAACGGAGCACAGGGAGGGTAACGGGCACAGTGAGGGTAACGGGGCACGGTGAGGGTAACGGAGCACGGTGAGGGTAACGGAGCACGGTGAGGGTAACGGGCACAGTGAGGGTAACGGGGCACGGTGAGGGTAACGGGCACAGTGAGGGTAACGGGGCACGGTGAGGGTAACGGGGCACGGTGAGGGTAACGGGGCACAGTGAGGGTAACGGGGCACGGTGAGGGTAACGGGCACAGTGAGGGTAACGGGGCACGGGGAGGGTAACGGGCACGGTGAGGGTAACGGGGCACGGTGAGGGTAACGGGGCGCGGTGAGGGTAACGGGGCACGGTGAGGGTAACGGGGCACAGGGAGGGTAACGGGCACGGTGAGGGTAACGGGCACTGGGAGGGTAACGGGGCACAGGGAGGGTAACGGGGCACGGTGAGGGTAACGGGGCACGGTGAGGGTAACGGGCACGGTGAGGGGCACGGTGAGGGTAACGGGGCACGGTGAGGGTAACGGGCACAGTGAGGGTAACGGGCACAGTGAGGGGCACGGTGAGGGTAACGGGGCACGGTGAGGGTAACGGGGCACGGTGAGGGTAACGGGGCACGGGGAGGGTAACGGGGCACGGGGAGGGTAACGGGGCACAGTGAGGGTAACGGGGCACGGTGAGGGTAACTGGCACGGTGAGGGTAACTGGCACGGTGAGGGTAACGGAGCACAGGGAGGGTAACGGGGCACAGGGAGGGTAACGGGCACGGTGAGGGTAACGGGGCACGGTGAGGGTAACGGGCACAGTGAGGGTAACGGAGCACAGGGAGGGTAACGGGCACAGTGAGGGTAACGGGGCACGGTGAGGGTAACGGAGCACAGTGAGGGTAACGGAGCACGGTGAGGGTAACGGGCACAGTGAGGGTAACGGGGCACGGTGAGGGTAACGGGCACAGTGAGGGTAACGGGGCACGGTGAGGGTAACGGGGCACGGTGAGGGTAACGGGGCACAGTGAGGGTAACGGGGCACGGTGAGGGTAACGGGCACAGTGAGGGTAACGGGGCACGGTGAGGGTAACGGGCACGGTGAGGGTAACGGGCACGGTGAGGGTAACGGGGCACGGTGAGGGTAACGGGGCGCGGTGAGGGTAACGGGGCACGGTGAGGGTAACGGGGCACAGTGAGGGTAACGGGGCACAGTGAGGGTAACGGTGAGGGTAACGGGGCACGGTGAGGGGCACAGGGAGGGTAACGGGGCACGGTGAGGGTAACGGGGCACGGTGAGGGTAACGGGGCACAGGGAGGGTAACGGGGCACGGTGAGGGGCACGGTGAGGGTAACGGGGCACGGTGAGGGTAACGGGGCACGGTGAGGGTAACGGGGCACGGTGAGGGTAACGGGGCACAGGGAGGGTAACGGGGCACGGTGAGGGGCACGGTGAGGGTAACGGGGCACGGTGAGGGTAACGGGGCACGGGGAGGGTAACGGGGCACGGGGAGGGTAACGGGGCACGGGGAGGGTAACGGGGCACGGGGAGGGGCACAGGGAGGGTAACGGGGCACGGGGAGGGTAACGGGGCACGGGGAGGGTAACGGGGCACGGTGAGGGGCACGGAGGGTAACGGTGAGGGTAATGGGGCACGGTGAGGGTAATGGGGCACGGGGAGGGTAACGGGGCACGGGGAGGGTAACGGGGCACGGGGAGGGGCACAGGGAGGGTAACGGGGCACGGGGAGGGTAACGGGGCACGGTGAGGGTAACGGGGCACGGTGAGGGGCACGGAGGGTAACGGTGAGGGTAACGGGGCACGGTGAGGGTAATGGGGCACAGGGAGGGTAACGGGGCACGGGGCACGGTGAGGGGCACGGGCACAGGGAGGGTAACGGGGCACAGGGAGGGGCACGGTGAGGGTAACGGAGCACGGGGAGGGTAACGGGGCACAGTGAGGGTAACGGAGCACGGTGAGGGTAACGGGCACAGTGAGGGTAACGGGGCACGGTGAGGGTAACGGGGCACGGGGAGGGTAACGGAGCACAGTGAGGGTAACGGAGCACGGTGAGGGTAACGGGGCACGGTGAGGGTAACGGGCACAGGGAGGGTAACGGAGCACAGGGAGGGTAACGGGCACAGTGAGGGTAACGGGGCACGGTGAGGGTAACGGAGCACAGTGAGGGTAACGGAGCACGGTGAGGGTAACGGGCACAGTGAGGGTAACGGGGCACGGTGAGGGTAACGGGCACAGTGAGGGTAACGGGGCACGGTGAGGGTAACGGGGCACGGTGAGGGTAACGGGGCACGGTGAGGGTAACGGGCACAGTGAGGGTAACGGGGCACGGGGAGGGTAACGGGCACGGTGAGGGTAACGGGGCACGGTGAGGGTAACGGGGCGCGGTGAGGGTAACGGGGCACGGTGAGGGTAACGGGGCACAGGGAGGGTAACGGGCACGGTGAGGGTAACGGGCACTGGGAGGGTAACGGGGCACAGGGAGGGTAACGGGGCACGGTGAGGGTAACGGGGCACGGTGAGGGTAACGGGCACGGTGAGGGGCACGGTGAGGGGCACGGTGAGGGTAACGGGGCACGGTGAGGGTAACGGGCACAGTGAGGGTAACGGGCACAGTGAGGGGCACGGTGAGGGTAACGGGGCACGGTGAGGGTAACGGGGCACGGTGAGGGTAACGGGGCACGGGGAGGGTAACGGGGCACGGTGAGGGTAACGGGGCACGGTGAGGGTAACGGGGCACGGGGAGGGTAACGGGGCACGGGGAGGGTAACGGGGCACAGTGAGGGTAACGGGGCACAGTGAGGGTAACTGGCACGGTGAGGGGCACAGTGAGGGTAACGGGCACAGTGAGGGTAACGGAGCACAGGGAGGGTAACGGGGCACAGGGAGGGTAACGGGCACGGTGAGGGTAACGGGGCACGGTGAGGGTAACGGGCACAGTGAGGGTAACGGAGCACAGGGAGGGTAACGGGCACAGTGAGGGTAACGGGGCACGGTGAGGGTAACGGAGCACAGTGAGGGTAACGGAGCACGGTGAGGGTAACGGGCACAGTGAGGGTAACGGGGCACGGTGAGGGTAACGGGCACAGTGAGGGTAACGGGGCACGGTGAGGGTAACGGGGCACGGTGAGGGTAACGGGGCACGGTGAGGGTAACGGGCACAGTGAGGGTAACGGGGCACGGGGAGGGTAACGGGCACGGTGAGGGTAACGGGGCACGGTGAGGGTAACGGGGCGCGGTGAGGGTAACGGGGCACGGTGAGGGTAACGGGGCACGGTGAGGGTAACGGGCACGGTGAGGGTAACGGGCACTGGGAGGGTAACGGGGCACAGGGAGGGTAACGGGGCACGGTGAGGGTAACGGGGCACGGTGAGGGTAACGGGCACGGTGAGGGGCACGGTGAGGGTAACGGGGCACGGTGAGGGTAACGGGCACAGTGAGGGTAACGGGCACAGTGAGGGGCACGGTGAGGGTAACGGGGCACGGTGAGGGTAACGGGGCACGGGGAGGGTAACGGGGCACGGTGAGGGTAACGGGGCACGGTGAGGGTAACGGGGCACGGGGAGGGTAACGGGGCACTGTGAGGGTAACGGGGCACAGTGAGGGTAACTGGCACGGTGAGGGGCACAGTGAGGGTAACGGGCACAGTGAGGGTAACGGAGCACAGGGAGGGTAACGGGGCACAGGGAGGGTAACGGGCACGGTGAGGGTAACGGGGCACGGTGAGGGTAACGGGGCACGGTGAGGGTAACGGGCACAGTGAGGGTAACGGGGCACGGGGAGGGTAACGGGCACAGTGAGGGTAACGGGCACAGTGAGGGTAACGGACACGGTGAGGGTAACGGGCACAGTGAGGGTAACGGGGCACGGGGAGGGTAACGGGCACGGTGAGGGTAACGGGCACAGTGAGGGTAACGGGGCACGGTGAGGGTAACGGACACGGTGAGGGTAACGGGGCACAGGGAGGGTAACGGGCACAGGGAGGGTAACGGGCACGGTGAGGGTAACGGACACGGTGAGGGTAACGGGCACAGGGAGGGTAACGGACACGGTGAGGGTAACGGGCACGGTGAGGGTAACGGGCACGGTGAGGGTAACGGGCACAGTGAGGGTAACGGGCACGGGGAGGGTAACGGGGCGCGGGGAGGGTAACGGGGCGCGGTGAGGGTAACGGGGCGCGGTGAAGGTAACGGGGCACGGTGAGGGTAATGGGGCACGGTGAGGGTAACGGGGCACAGTGAGGGGCACGGTGAGGGTAACGGGGCACGGTGAGGGTAACGGGGCACGGTGAGGGTAACGGGCACAGTGAGGGTAACGGGCACAGTGAGGGGCACGGTGAGGGTAACGGGGCACGGTGAGGGTAACGGGCACTGGGAGGGTAACGGGGCACAGTGAGGGGCACGGTGAGGGTAACGGGGCACAGTGAGGGTAACGGGCACAGGGAGGGTAACGGGGCACGGTGAGGGTAACGGGCACTGGGAGGGTAACGGGCACGGTGAGGGTAACGGGCACGGTGAGGGTAACGGGGCACGGTGAGGGTAACGGGCACTGGGAGGGTAACGGGCACGGTGAGGGTAACGGGCACTGGGAGGGTAACGGGCACAGTGAGGGTAACGGGCACAAGGAGGGTAACGGGGCACAGTGAGGGTAACGGGCACTGGGAGGGTAACGGGCACAGTGAGGGTAACGGGCACAGTGAGGGTAACGGGCACAGGGAGGGTAACGGGGCACGGTGAGGGTAACGGGCACAGTGAGGGTAACGGGCACTGGGAGGGTAACGGGCACAGTGAGGGTAACGGGCACGGTGAGGGTAACGGGGCACAGTGAGGGTAACGGGGCACAGTGAGGGTAACGGGCACAGGGAGGGTAACGGAGCACAGTGAGGGTAACGGGGCACAGTGAGGGTAACGGGGCACAGGGAGGGTAACGGGGCACAGGGAGGGTAACGGGGCACGGTGAGGGTAACGGGGCACGGTGAGGGTAACGGGGCACGGTGAGGGTAACGGGGCACGGTGAGGGTAACGGGGCACGGTGAGGGTAACGGGGCACGGTGAGGGTAACGGGCACGGGGAGGGTAACGGGCACGGGGAGGGTAACGGGGCACGGGGAGGGTAACGGGGCACGGGGAGGGTAACGGGGCACAGTGAGGGGCACGGGCACAGTGAGGGGCACGGGCACAGTGAGGGGCACGGGCACAGTGAGGGTAACGGGCACAGTGAGGGGCACGGTGAGGGTAACGGGCACAGTGAGGGGCACGGTGAGGGTAACGGGCACAGTGAGGGGCACGGGCACAGTGAGGGTAACGGGCACAGTGAGGGTAACGGGCACAGTGAGGATAACGGGGCACAGTGAGGGGCACGGTGAGGGTAACGGGCACAGTGAGGGGCACGGGCACAGTGAGGGTAACGGGGCACAGTGAGGGGCACGGTGAGGGTAACGGGCACAGTGAGGGGCACGGTGAGGGTAACGGGCACAGTGAGGGGCACGGGCACAGTGAGGGTAACGGGCACAGTGAGGGTAACGGGCACAGTGAGGGTAACGGGCACAGTGAGGGTAACGGGGCACAGTGAGGGTAACGGGGCACAGTGAGGGTAACGGGGCACGGTGAGGGTAACGGGGCACGGGGAGGGTAACGGGGCACAGTGAGGGTAACGGGCACGGTGAGGGTAACGGGCACAGTGAGGGTAACGGGGCACAGTGAGGGTAACGGGGCACCGTGAGGGTAACGGGGCACGGGGAGGGTAACGGGCACAGTGAGGGTAACGGGCACGGTGAGGGTAACGGGGCACGGTGAGGGTAACGGGCACAGTGAGGGTAACGGGCACGGTGAGGGTAACGGGGCACGGGGAGGGTAACGGGCACAGGGAGGGTAACGGGGCACGGTGAGGGTAACGGGCACGGTGAGGGTAACGGGCACAGGGAGGGTAACGGGGCACAGGGAGGGTAACGGGCACAGGGAGGGTAACGGGGCACGGTGAGGGTAACGGGGCACGGTGAGGGTAACGGGGCACGGGGAGGGTAACGGGGCACGGTGAGGGTAACGGGGCACGGGGAGGGTAACGGCGCACGGTGAGGGTAACGGGGCACGGGGAGGGTAACGGTGCACGGTGAGAGTAAAGGGGCACGGTGAGGGTAACGGGGCACAGGGAGGGTAACGGGGCACAGTGAGGGTAACGGGCACAGTGAGGGTAACGGGGCAGAGGGAGGGTAACGGGGCACGGTGAGGGTAACGGGGCACGGTGAGGGTAACGGGGCACAGGGAGGGTAACGGGGCACGGTGAGGGTAACGGGGCACGGTGAGGGTAACGGGGCACGGTGAGGGTAACGGGGCACGGGGAGGGTAACGGGGCACGGGGAGGGTAACGGGGCACGGGGAGGGTAACGGGGCACGGTGAGGGTAACGGGCACGGTGAGGGTAACGGGGCACGGTGAGGGTAACGGGGCACAGGGAGGGTAACGGGGCACAGGGAGGGTAACGGGGCACAGGGAGGGTAACGGGCACAGTGAGGGTAACGGGCACGGTGAGGGTAACGAGGCACAGGGAGGGTAACGGGGCACAGGGAGGGTAACGGGCACGGTGAGGGTAACGGGCACGGTGAGGGTAACGGGCACGGTGAGGGTAACGGGCACGGTGAGGGTAACGGGGCACAGGGAGGGTAACGGGGCACACGGAGGGTAACGGGCACGGTGAGGGTAACGGGGCACGGTGAGGGTAACAGGCACAGGGAGGGTAACGGGGCACAGGGAGGGTAACGGGGCACGGTGAGGGTAACGGGGCACGGTGAGGGTAATGGGCACGGTGAGGGTAACGGGGCACGGTGAGGGTAACGGGCACGGTGAGGGTAACGGGCACGGTGAGGGTAACGGAGCACAGTGAGGGTAACGGACACAGGGAGGGTAACGGGCACAGGGAGGGTAACGGGCACAGGGAGGGTAACGGGGCACAGTGAGGGTAACGGACACAGTGAGGGTAACGGACACAGGGAGGGTAACGGGGCACAGTGAGGGTAACGGACACAGGGAGGGTAACGGACACAGGGAGGGTAACGGGGCACAGTGAGGGTAACGGACACAGGGAGGGTAACGGACACAGGGAGGGTAACGGACACAGTGAGGGTAACGGGGCACAGTGAGGGTAACGGGGCACAGTGAGGGTAACGGGCACAGTGAGGGTAACGGGGCACGGTGAGGGTAACGGGCACGGTGAGGGTAACGGGGCACGGTGAGGGTAACGGGCATGGTGAGGGTAACGGGGCACAGTGAGGGTAACGGGGCACGGGGAGGGTAACGGGGCACGGTGAGGGTAACGGGCACGGTGAGGGTAACGGGGCACGGTGAGGGTAACGGGGCACGGTGAGGGTAACGGGCACGGTGAGGGTAACGGGGCACGGTGAGGGTAACGGGCATGGTGAGGGTAACGGGGCACAGTGAGGGTAACGGGGCACGGGGAGGGTAACGGGGCACGGGGAGGGTAACGGGGCACGGTGAGGGTAACGGGCACGGTGAGGGTAACGGGGCACGGTGAGGGTAACGGGGCACAGGGAGGGTAACGGGGCACAGGGAGGGTAACGGGCACAGTGAGGGTAACGGGCACGGTGAGGGTAACGAGGCACAGGGAGGGTAACGGGGCACAGGGAGGGTAACGGGGCACAGGGAGGGTAACGGGCACGGTGAGGGTAACGGGCACGGTGAGGGTAACGGGCACGGTGAGGGTAACGGGGCACAGGGAGGGTAACGGGGCACACGGAGGGTAACGGGCACGGTGAGGGTAACGGGGCACGGTGAGGGTAACAGGCACAGGGAGGGTAACGGGGCACAGGGAGGGTAACGGGGCACGGTGAGGGTAACGGGGCACGGTGAGGGTAACGGGCACAGTGAGGGTAACGGGGCACGGTGAGGGTAACGGGCACAGTGAGGGTAACGGGCACGGTGAGGGTAACGGACACAGTGAGGGTAACGGGGCACAGGGAGGGTAACGGGCACAGTGAGGGTAACGGGGCACAGGGAGGGTAACGGGCACAGTGAGGGTAACGGACACAGGGAGGGTAACGGGGCACAGTGAGGGTAACGGACACAGGGAGGGTAACGGGCACAGGGAGGGTAACGGACACAGGGAGGGTAACGGACACAGTGAGGGTAACGGGGCACAGTGAGGGTAACGGGGCACAGGGAGGGTAACGGGGCACGGTGAGGGTAACGGGGCATCTGGGATCTTAGTGAACCATGGGACCAACAGTTTATCACTTTAACCAGTGAGATTTAAGGATAGAGAAAGCAACAGAGGAACGATGGAGAAGGAAATCGGGTGAATTAGAGTCAAATCAGGTACAGAAAGAGAAATAACGAGAGGGAAAAAAATTGGATTAAGAGAGAGAAAAAAAAGAGACAGAAAGGACAAGTAAAAAAAATTCAAATTTTATATTTCAAAAATCTTCAACAATTTACTAGCTGCAGGAATGAGTTGAAATTGTTCCCTTTCTGGGCTGGGGGAGGTTGAGCAGGAACATAAATCTCCTCATTGAAAAGGCAACAGAGAGTAGGGATAATGGGTAGGTACTCACATTGGCAGGATGTGACTAGTGGAGTCCCGCAGGGATCTGTCTTGGGGCCTCAATTATTCACAATATTTATTAACGACTTAGATGAAGGCATAGAAAGTCTCATATCTAAGTTTGCCGATGACACAAAGATTGGTGGCATTGTAAGCAGTGTAGATGAAAACATAAAATTACAAAGGGATATTGATAGATTAGGTGAATGGGCAAAACTGTGGCAAATGGAATTCAATGTAGACAAATGTGAGGTCATCCACTTTGGATCAAAAAAGGATAGAACAGGGTACTTTCTAAATGGTAAAAAGTTACAAACAGTGGATGTCCAAAGGGACTTAGGGGTTCAGGTACATAGATCATTGAAGTGTCATGAACAGGTACAGAAAATAATCAATAAGGCTAATGGAATGCTGGCCTTTATATCTAGAGGACTAGAGTACAAGGGGGCAGAAGTTATGCTGCAGCTATACAAAACCCTGGTTAGACCGCACCTGGAGTACTGTGAGCAGTTCTGGGCACCGCACCTTCAGAAGGACATATTGGCCTTGGAGGGAGTGCAGCGTAGGTTTACTAGAATGATACCCGGACTTCAAGGGTTAAGTTACGAGGAGAGATTACACAAATTGGGGTTGTATTCTCTGGAGTTTCGAAGGTTAAGGGGTGATCTGATCGAAGTTTATAAGATATTAAAGGGAACAGATAGGGTGGATAGAGAGAAACTATTTCCGCTGGTTGGGGATTCTAGGAGTAGGGGGCACAGTCTAAAAATTAGAGCCAGACCTTTCAGGAGCGAGATTAGAAAACATTTCTACACATAAAGGGTGGTAGAAGTTTGGAACTCTCTTCCGCAAACGGCAATTGATACTAGCTCAATTGCTAAATTTAAATGTGAGATAGATAGCTTTTTGGCAACCAAAGGTATTAAGGGATATGGGCCAAAGGCGGGTATATGGAGTTAGATCACAGATCAGCCATGATCTTATTAAATGGCGGAGCGGGCATGAGGGGCTGAATGGCCTATTCCTGTTCCTATGTCCTTACGCTGTTAAGTTCTAGCCCTAACTTTTTGCGGGGTGTTTAATGGGTAATTAATGCGCAAATTCAGCAACTTCATGAAACCCATGGGGAGATTGAGGGCGAGCTGCCATTTTTACGAGGCTAACGGCAGAGTGGAGCAAATGACCCAGCAACTTGTGTCGATTCACGACTCACGGCGAATCTCTTCCTCCCCACAAGTTTCTGTGTTATTTACACACTAATAAGAGTGCGTTACACACTCTGTTATTCTCCCAGCAAATTCTGACCCAATACTTTTCCAGAACAGCAAGTTTTTAAGAAACTGAAAGTGTCTTAACTGTCCATCCGTTTCCAGATTGTTTGTGGGATCTTGCTGTGCACATTGGCTGCTGAGCTGAGTGGTGGTGGCGAAACCCTGAAAGGGGTTAAGAAACAGAGGTGTTGGGATGGGGGGGAACGCAGGGCCTTGGATTCAGTGGCCTCCCTCGTCCCCATTGACCTGGTGATTTGTTGCTGGGACTGAGAGAAGTTTCTTGCAGACAGTTTTCGGTGTGTCCAGCAGAGGGAACCATTGCCCACAGGACTGGTGTCTGGTCCTCGGGGAGCGGCTGTCTGGTCCTCGGGGAGCGGCTGTCTGGTCCTCGGGGGCGGCTGTCTGGTCCTCGGGGGGCGGCTGTCTGGTCCTCGGGGGGCGGCTGTCTGGTCCTCGGGGGGCGGCTGTCTGGTCCTCGGGGGGCGGCTGTCTGGTCCTCGGGGGGCGGCTGTCTGGTCCTCGGGGGGCGGCTGTCTGGTCCTCGGGGGGGCGGCTGTCTGGTCCTCGGGGGGCGGCTGTCTGGTCCTCGGGGGGCGGCTGTCTGGTCCTCGGGGGGCGGCTGTCTGGTCCTCGGGGGGCGGCTGTCTGGTCCTCGGGGGCGGCTGTCTGGTCCTCGGGGGGCGGCTGTCTGGTCCTCGGGGGGCGGCTGTCTGGTCCTCGGGGGCGGCTGTCTGGTCCTCGGGGGGCGGCTGTCTGGTCCTCGGGGGGCGGCTGTCTGGTCCTCGGGGGGCGGCTGTCTGGTCCTCGGGGGGGCGGCTGTCTGGTCCTCGGGGGGCGGCTGTCTGGTCCTCGGGGGGCGGCTGTCTGGTCCTCGGGGGGCGGCTGTCTGGTCCTCGGGGAGCGGCTGTCGGTCCTTCCAGGGAGCGGCTGTCGGTCCTTCCAGGGAGCGGCTGTCGGTCCTCGGGGAGCGGCTGTCTGGTCCTCGGGGAGCGGCTGTCTGGTCCTCGGGGAGCGGCTGTCGGTCCTTTCAGGGAGTGGCTGTCGGTCCTTCCAGGGAGTGGCTGTCGGTCCTCGGGGAGGGGCTGTCTGGTCCTCGGGGAGCGGCTGTCTGGTCCTCGGGGAGCGGCTGTCTGGTCCTCGGGGAGCGGCTGTCGGTCCTTCCAGGGAGTGGCTGTCGGTCCTTCCAGGGAGTGGCTGTTGGTCCTCGGGGAGGGGCTGTCTGGTCCTCGGGGAGTGGCTGTCGGTCCTCGGGGAGGGGCTGTCTGGTCCTTTGAGGGAGTGGTTCTCAGTGAATCATCTCTTCATTGTGGAGCAGACGCCGGGAGCGATTATTAGTTTGGACAAACACGCTGTTCAGTCACTGTCAATAGTTAATGAAAGGAGAAAACAAAGCTCTGACATTCTTGTGGTGTCTTATTCTGTCTCTCGGAAACAGTTCAATGCAATTCACAGACAATGAATTCCTTTGAGTGCAGTCACTGGTGAAGAAAGGCAAATGCTGCCACCATTTTGCACACTGCCAAGTCTCACAAGTAGCGAGAAGATAAATGACAAGTTAGTGCTTTGCTTCCAGGGGGAATATTGGCCGGGACCCTGGGGAGAATTTCCCTGA
>NC_090344.1:52457318-52535305 GCF_035084215.1 Heptranchias perlo | reverse complement strand
TTTTTCTTGCTCTTAGTTTCTCCCTCTTGTGAGTGACCCTTGCTGACACCGGCATCAATGAACTCATTGTGCACAGCAGCAGTTTGCCAGGAAATGCCGCTGACAACAATTGAGGGATTTGAGTTGAAGCAGAGTTTCTGCCTTGCCCTGTGCTTTGAATTGTTCAATCAATGTCTGAGCATCCTCTCCACGTCTTCAAACCGTCGACATCAGTGAGGGAGCTCGTCACAGGGGAGAAGACAGTTATTTGATTATAAGTTTCACTCGCAAACAAACTCCAGCTCCAAAACTTCCAGTGACTCTGCCTCTGAGGTCAGACAGCTGGAGAGCAGCCCTGTGCAGGCAGATGTACCAAGTGACAGTGCCAGCACTGGGACTGTGGGCACTGGGACTGGGCACTCTGGGACTGTGGGCACTGGGCTCTGGGACTGTGGGCACTGGGCTCTGGGACTGTGGGCACTGGGACTGTGGGACTGTGGGCACTGGGACTGTGGGCACTGGGGACTGTGGGCACTGGGACTGGGCACTCTGGGACTGTGGGCACTGGGACTGGGCACTCTGGGGACTGTGGGCACTGGGCTCTGGGACTGTGGGCACTGGGACTGTGGGCACTGGGACTGTGGGACTGTGGGCACTGGGACTGGGCACTCTGGGACTGTGGGCACTGGGCTCTGGGACTGTGGGCACTGGGACTGTGGGACTGTGGCACTGGGACTGTGGGCACTGGGACTGTGGGCACTGGGGACTGTGGGCACTGGGACTGTGGGCTCTGGGACTGTGGGCACTGGGACTGTGGGCACTGGGACCTGGGACTGTGGGACTGTGGGCACTGGGACTGTGGGCACTGGGACTGTGGGCTGTGGGCACTGGGACTGTGGGCTGTGGGCACTGGGACTGTGGGCACTGGGACTGTGGGCACTGGGACTGTGGGGCACTGGGACTGTGGGCTGTGGGCACTGGGACTGTGGGCACTGGGACTGTGGGCACTGGGACTGTGGGCACTGGGACTGTGGGCTGTGGGCACTGGGACTGTGGGCACTGGGACTGTGGGCAGCTCATGAAATGTTTGTGCCTGTGCAGGCTCAGTGTTTGGGACAAGGGAGCAGTGTCCGTACAATAGTTTCTGTAACTTGTAGTTAAGGGGGCTGTCTCGGTCAGTCCCGGCCCCCCCGTCCCCCCCGTCCCGTCCCCTGTCCCCCCCCGTCCCCTCCCCCCCCCCGTCCCGTCCCCCGTCCCCCCAGACCTCGTGAGTTGAAGTCTGGGGCACCCAGACGTGTGAGTGAGTGAGTGAGGTGCTGATTAAAAGCAGATGCTGGGTTATATTGAGCACTCGGCCCACGGTCTCAGTGGTAATAAGTCTGGGCTCAGGATGGGGCCTCAGTAACCTGGTGAATCAGTCGCTGACTGGGAACAGGTTCAATTGGTTCACGTCACATCACTCAGACCCCATGAATAGAGCTGTGGAAGTGTCGGCTTGGTCACATCCTGTCCCAGTCCCTGTCCCTGTCCCTGTCCCAGTCTCCCTGTCCCAGTCTCCCTGTCCCAGTCTCCCTGTCCCAGTCCCTGTCCCAGTCCCAGTCCCTGTCCCAGTCCCAGTCCCTGTCCCAGTCCCTGTCCCAGTCCCAGTCCCTGTCCCTGTCCCTGTCCCAGTCCCTGTCCCTGTCCCAGTCCCCAGTCCCTGTCCCCTGTCCCTGTCCCAGTCCCTGTCCCAGTCCCTGTCCCAGTCCCAGTCCCCAGTCCCTGTCCCTGTCCCAGTCCCTGTCCCTGTCCCAGTCCCTGTCCCAGTCCCTGTCCCTGTCCCAGTCCCTGTCCCTGTCCCTGTCCCAGTCCCAGTCCCAGTCCCTGTCCCAGTCCCTGTCCCAGTCCCAGTCCCTGTCCCAGTCCCAGTCCCTGTCCCTGTCCCAGTCCCTGTCCCTGTCCCAGTCCCTGTCCCACCAGTCCCCTGTCCCTGTCCCAGTCCCTGTCCCAGTCTCCCAGTCCCTGTCCCTGTCCCTGTCCCAGTCCCTGTCCCTGTCCCAGTCCCTGTCCCTGTCCCAGTCCCTGTCCCCTGTCCCTGTCCCTGTCCCAGTCCCCAGTCCCAGTCCCTGTCCCAGCCCCAGCCGTAGCCGTAGCCGTTCAGGACAGGCAATCACACGCACACAAACACAAACAAACACACACGCACACAAAACACACACGCCTGCACTGACTCTGTGATCACAGCTCCAGGAACCAGCATTGGTCACAGTGTCTGTCACAGAATCTGGAGTCACTCCACATCACGTGTGTGCATGTTGGATAAGGGGAGGATTGGCATCCAATGTGATGATTCTTGTGGTTGAATAGCTTGCAAATAATCACTGCTGTAGCTAGCAGATGGAGAAGGGCTGCTTGGCTGGGTGAGGCAATGAACAGTGGGAGAGGCAGTGGGAGCACTGGGAGAGGCAGTGGGAGCACTGGGAGAGGCAGTGGGGAGCACTGGGAGAGGCAGTGGGAGCAGTGGGAGCACTGGGAGAAGCAGTGGGAGCACTGGGAGAGGCGGTGGGCACTGGCGGAAGCCCCTCACAATGACGAAAGGGTGGAATAGTTTCTGACACGTTTACACTTTGATTCACTTGAGGCTCATGTTTCAGCCAATTCAACACACTGAGACTGCAGTAGTCGAATAGCTGTCCATCCCTGCACCAACTCACACCTCATTCCAGCAGATCAGATTTTCTTTTTGGTAAATGCTGAGCATTAACAGCACCAGAACTGTTTGGTTTATCGACCCGGAGAATGGGCTGGTTTATTAACTCCACTGACAGATAGGTTGCTTGTTCGAATCGGAAGTCGAACCTCGGGGGAGAGACGATCAGTCACTCCGACTGCCTCCTCTCCAGAAACAAGATCTTTGTTGTGGTTTGAACTTCCCCAAAGATGATTTGTCTGGAGTGAGGTTGGGGGGATTTTGCTGATCTGAGCTTCTCTCATTGTCAGCAGAGTTTGAATTCCCGTCTAGTCGGCTGGGGGAGAGCAGGTGCTCCTGGAACGTCTGCGGCCTGGCCTTTGGTTTGATGCTCCATCTGAAGGCAGTGACTCTGAGGTACGGGATCCATCGGGGCTGATAACTGCCTCGGACCCCGTCCAACTGCCAGTGCCTTTTGTCTGAGTCTAAACAGTGAGTCAGGGCAGGCTATTTGACTGTAGATGGCATCACAGCTGAGCCTGATCTTACACTTTCACACTCACACTCACACTTACACTCACACACACATATCCAGCCGAGCCCTGGACTGATTGGTGTGAGGAGGTGTGGCTGAGGTTCTGGGAGGGCCGGGCCATTGGAACAATTCACCTGTGGGGATAGAACAAAGTCTCCTGAGTGGCCTCAAACAGCCCAAAACAAACGACAAGGGATTATTTCAAGATAATGGCGGGGGTGAGGGGTGAGGGTGGAGTAGGGGGGAGGAGTGTGGGGGAAGTGCGGGGGGAGGGGTGGGGGAAGTGCGGGGGAGGGGCGGGGGAGGGGCGGGGTGGGCGGGGGGATGAGGGGAGGGGGGATGAGGGGAGGGGGGATGTCCAATAAACAGCTCTGATTCTATCTGGAAAAGAACAGAGAGGGTTTGTGTGAGATTTGAGTGAAGGCGAAGCCTCCGACTGACTGGTTTTGTTTGAAGGTCTGATACTCGACCTGGCCCTGGGCCACAGGGAGACCACAAACTCTGAATCAAAGACTGCGTCATGGCCTCTCTCTCTCTGTCTGAAAACCCTCGGGCTAATCCATCTGAGAGTGAATTGTGAAAGAGCCTCGACCAGGGAGGGGAATGAGCCCATGGAGAGGCGGCAGGAGCATTCAGCATGGCACAGGGCGAAGGGCACAGTGTGATGGGCACCAGGCGATGGGCACGGGGCGATGGGCACCAGGCGATGGGCACCAGGCGATGGGCACCAGGCGATGGGCACGGGGTGATGGGCACAGGGCATGGGGCGATGGGCACAGGGCGATGACAGGGCGATGGGCACCAGGCGATGGGCACTGGGTGATGGGCACCAGGCGATGGGCACGGGGTGATGGGCACAGGGCATGGGGCGATGGGCACAGGGCGATGACAGGGCGATGGGCACCAGGCGATGGGCACTGGGTGATGGGCACAGGGCATGGGGCGATGGGCACAGGGCGATGACAGGGCGATGGGCACCAGGCGATGGGCACCAGGCGATGGGCACCAGGCGATGGGCACCAGGCGATGGGCACGGGGTGATGGGCACAGGGCATGGGGCGATGGGCACAGGGCGATGACAGGGCGATGGGCACCAGGCGATGGGCACTGGGTGATGGGCACAGGGCATGGGGCGATGGGCACAGGGCGATGACAGGGCGATGGGCACCAGGCGATGGGCACTGGGTGATGGGCACAGGGCATGGGGCGATGGGCACAGGGCGATGACAGGGCGATGGGCACAGGGCGATGGGCACGGGGTGATGGGCACAGGGCATGGGGCGATGGGCACGGGGCGATGACAGGGCGATGGGCACAGGGCGATGGGCACTGGGTGATGGGCACAGGGCGATGACAGGGTGATGGGCACAGGGCGATGGGCACGGGGTGATGGGCACAGGGCATGGGGCGATGGGCACAGGGCATGGGGCGATGGGCACGGGGCGATGACAGGGCGATGGGCACCAGGCGATGGGCACTGGGTGATGGGCACAGGGCATTGGCACTGCATCTCGTGTATGTTAAAACAATTTACAGCAAACCTGAGGCCACGAACTACCGTCACCAACTGGTTTGAATGGTGATCAAGGAATGGGCGAGTTTGCAGTCTCGGGGGGTTTGAGCAACTCTCACATCAGTTACTCAATGGACTATTCCACAGGGACAGGCATCATATCAGGTTAAAGGTGAAGTTTATGCAGAAACTGCCTGACCTGCCGAGTGTTTCTGCCATTTTCTGCTTTAATTTCAGATTTCCAGCAATATTTTGCTGTAATTAAAGGTAAAGTTTGGCTAATTATTCGAAGCCAATGAGCGAATGTGCAGCAAACTATTGGATGAACAGTAGGCTGGGCTGAGCCAATCACGTGGCTCCGTGTTGAGCAGAGTCAGATGACAGTGAGGGGGAGACGGGGAATTGGGAGGAATCGGGAATTGGGGAATGGGGGGAATTGGGGAATGGGGGGAATTGGGGAATGGGGGGATTGGGGAATGGGGGGAATTGGGGAATGGGGGGAATTGGGGAATGGGGGGATTGGGGAATGGGGGGAATTGGGGAATGGGGGGATTGGGGAATGGGGGGAATTGGGAGGAATCGGGGGAGACGGAATTGGGGGACATCAGGAGAATCAGGGAATCGGGGTGAGACAGGGAATTAGGGGAGACATGGTGAGTAACAGAGAAAGAATTGTATTTATATCGAATAATCTCAGCTCTCAGTGTGTCACACAGTCAATCACTGTAAACTGGAAATGTGGCTCATTCTGTGCACAGCAAGATCCCACAAACAGCAATGTGATAATGACCAGATCATCTGGTTTTTAGTGATGTTGGTTGAGGGAAAAAAAAAATTGCCCAAGACTCCGGGCAGAACTCCCCTGCGCGTCTTCGAAATAGTGGCCGTGGGATCATTCACATCCCCCTGAGAGGGCAGACGGGGCTTTGGTTTAATGTCTCATCTATTTATTCAGGGTCTCACGGACCCTGGTGAGTGGGGAATAGCCTGCAGTATTTATTGAGGGTCTCACGGACCCCGGTGAGTGGGGAATATCCTGCAGTATTTATTCAGAGTCTCTCACAGACCCCGGTGAGTGGGGAATATCCTGCAGTATTTATTCAGGGTCTCTCACAGACCCCGGTGAGTGGGGAATATCCTGCAGTATTTATTCAGGGTCTCTCACAGACCCCGGTGAGTGGGGAATATCCTGCAGTATTTATTCAGGTCTCTCACAGACCCCGATGAGTGGGGAATATCCTGCAGTATTTACTCAGGGTCTCACGGACCCCGGTGAGTGGGGAATATCCTGCAGTATTTATTCAGGGTCTCTCACAGACCCCGGTGAGTGGGGAATATCCTGCAGTATTTATTCAGGGTCTCTCACAGACCCCGGTGAGTGGGGAATATCCTGCAGTATTTATTCAGGGTCTCACGGACCCCGGTGAGTGGGGAATATCCTGCAGTGTTTATTCAGGGTCTCACGGACCCCGGTGAGTGGGGAATATTCTGCAGTATTTATTCAGGGTCTCTCACAGACCCCGGTGAGTGGGGAATATCCTGCAGTATTTATCGAGGGTCTCTCACGGACCCCAGTGAGTGGGGAATATCCTGCGGTATTTATTGAGGGTCTCACGGACCCCGGTGAGTGGGGGATATCCTGCAGTATTTATTCAGGGTCTCACAGACCCCGGTGAGTGGGGAATATCCTGCAGTATTTATTCAGTGTCTCTCACAGACCCCGGTGAGTGGGGAATATCCTGCAGGATTTATTCAGGGTCTCTCACAGACCCCGGTGAGTGGGGAATATCCTGCAGTATTTATTCAGGGTCTCACGGACCCCTGTGAATGGGGAATATCCTGCAGTGTTTATTCAGGGTCTCTCACGGACCCCGGTGAGTGGGGGAATATCCTGCAGTATTTATTCAGGGTCTCTCACGGACCCCGGTGAGTGGGGAATATCCTGCAGTGTTTATTCAGGGTCTCACGGACCCCCGTGAGTGGGGAATATACTGCAGTGTTTATTCAGAGTATCACGGACCCCGGTGAGTGGGGAATATCCTGCAGTATTTATTCAGGGTCTGTCACAGACCCCGGTGAGTGGGGAATATCCTGCAGTATTTATTCAGGGTCTGTCACGGACCCCGGTGAGTGGGGAATATCCTGCAGTGTTTATTCAGGGTCTCTCACAGACCCCGGTGAGTGGGGAATATCCTGCAGTATTTATTCAGGGTCTCACAGACCCCGGTGAGTGGGGAATATCCTGCAGTATTTATTGAGGGTCTCTCTCAGACCCCGGTGAGTGGGGAATATCCTGCAGTGTTTATTCAGGGTCTCTCACGGACCCCGGTGAGTGGGGAATATCCTGCAGTATTTATTCAGGGTCTCTCACGGACCCCGGTGAGTGGGGAATATCCTGCAGTATTTATTCAGGGTCTCACGGACCCCGGTGAGTGGGGAATATCCTGCAGTATTTATTCAGGGTCTCACGGACCCCGGTGAGTGGGGAATATCCTGCAGTATTTATTCAGGGTCTCTCACGGACCCCGGTGAGTGGGGAATATCCTGCAGTATTTATTCAGAGTAACATGGACCCCGGTGAGTGGGGAATATCCTGCAGTATTTATTCAGAGTATCACAGACCCCTGTGAGTGGGGAATATCCTGCAGTATTTATTGAGGGTCTCTCACAGACCCCGGTGAGTGGGGAATATCCTGCAGTGTTTATTCAGGGTCTCTCACGGACCCCGGTGAGTGGGGAATATCCTGCAGTATTTATTCAGGGTCTCTCACAGACCCCGGTGAGTGGGGAATATCCTGCAGTATTTATTCAGGGTCTCTCACGGACCCCAGTGAGTGGGGAATATCCTGCAGTATTTATTCAGGGTCTCTCACAGACCCCGGTGAGTGGGGAATATCCTGCAGTGTTTATTCAGAGTCTCTCACGGACCACGGTGAGTGGGGAATATACTGCAGTGTTTATTGAGGGTCTCTCACGGACCCCTGTGAGTGGGGAATATCCTGCAGTATTTATTCAGGGTCTCTCACGGACCCCGGAGAGTGGGGAATATCATGCAGTGTTTATTGAGGGTCTCTCATGGACCCCTGTGAGTGGGGAATATCCTGCAGTATTTATTGAGGGTCTCTCACGGACCCCGGTGAGTGGGGGATATCCTGCAGTATTTATTGAGGGTCTCTCACGGACCCCTGTGAGTGGGGAATATCCTGCAGTATTTATTGAGGGTCTCTCACGGACCCCGGTGAGTGGGGGAACATCCTGCAGTATTTATTGAGGGTCTCTCACGGACCCCTGTGAGTGGGGAATATCCTGCAGTATTTATTCAGGGCCTCTCACGGACCCCGGTGAGTGGGGAATATCCTGCAGTATTTATTCAGGATCTCACAGACCCCGGTGAGTGGGGAATATCCTGCAGTATTTATTCAGGGTCTCACAGACCCCGGTGAGTGGGGAATATCCTGCAGTGTTTATTCAGGGTCTCACGGACCCCGGTGAGTTGGGAATATCCTGCAGTGTTTATTCAGGGTCTCTCACAGACCCCGGTGAGTGGGGAATATCCTGCTGTATTTATTCAGAGTATCACAGACCCCTGTGAGTGGGGAATATCCTGCAGTATTTATTCAGGGTCTCTCACGGACCCCGGTGAGTGGGGAATATCCTGCAGTATTTATTCAGGGTCTCTCACAGACCCCGGTGAGTGGGGAATATCCTGCAGTATTTATTCAGGGTCTCTCACAGACCCCGGTGAGTGGGGAATATCCTGCAGTATTTATTCAGGGTCTCACGGACCCCGGTGAGTGGGGAATATCCTGCAGTATTTATTCAGGGTCTCTCACAGACCCCGGTGAGTGGGGAATATCCTGCTGTGTTTATTGAGGGTCTCACAGACCCCGATCGTTGGGAATTATCTAGCAGTGTTTAATTTTGATGGTAGTTTTCGCTAACTCAATCTCTTTCTCACTCTGAGGTTTGAGGATTTCTCTCACTCCTGTTCACAGTCCTGTGGGTCGAGTTTTCTGTTTGAAAGCCTGAATCAGGGGATGTGGTTTCGAACAGGCCCCACCCCAGTCTCCCCCCGAGCTGATCAGACGGGTCAAT
The DNA here is from genome assembly GCF_035084215.1 of Heptranchias perlo. Lineage (NCBI taxonomy): Eukaryota > Metazoa > Chordata > Chondrichthyes > Hexanchiformes > Hexanchidae > Heptranchias > Heptranchias perlo. The sequence continues at coordinate 52,526,515 of NC_090344.1, read as the reverse complement.
CCTCAGCTATTACTTCTCATCTGATGAACCCTGTTTCTCACCTCTTTTGTTCGCTGCAGTCTGTTTCACTCTTCCACAGTCGCAGTTGACTGTGGCAGAGCAGGATTTCACCAAATCAATTCAAAGAAAGGTGAGCTCAGCGACCGGCCGTGAATCGCGGAATAGCTCGAGACGCAGGGCCACAGGTCGCACTGCTGGTCGGCTGGTCAAAGTGTCATCCTGTGTTGTTCACAATTGCATAGAATGTGCAGCACATTGAAACATACAAAATTCTGACAGGGCTCGACAGGGTAGATGCAGGGAGGCTGTTTCCCCTGGCTGGGGAGTCTAGAACCAGGGGTCATAGTCTCAGAATAAGGGGTCGGCCATTTAGAACTGAGATGAGGAGAAATTTCTTCACTCAGAGGGTTGTGAATCTTTGGAATTCTCTCCCCAGAGGGCTGTGGAGGCTCAGTCATTGAGTACATTCAAAACAGAGATCGATAGATTTCCAGATATTAAAGGCATCGAGGGATATGGGGATAGTGCAGGAAAATAGCGTTGAGGAAGAAGATCGGCCATGATCTGATTGAATGGTGGAGCAGGCTCGAGGGGCCGAATGGCCTACTCCTGCTCCTATTTTTTACGTTCTTAGAAACAGGCCATTCGGCCCAACTGGTCTGTGCTGGTGTTTATGCTCCACACGAGCCTCCTCCCTCCCCTCTTCATCTCAGTCTATCAGCATATCCTTCTATTCCTTTCTCCCTCATGTGTTTATCGAGCTTCCCATTAAATGTGTCTGTACTATTCGCCTCAACTACTCCTTGTGGGAGCGAGTTCCACATTCTCACCACTCTCTGGGGAAAGAAGTTTCTCCTGAATTGCTGATTGGATTTATTATTGACGATCTTATATTTATATTGATGGCCGTGAGTTTTGGTCTCCCCCACAAATGGAAACATCATCTCCACATCTGCCCGATCGAACCCCTTCCGAATTGTGAAGATCTCGATCAGGTGACCTCTCAGTCTGGTCTGGAGAAGAGCCCCAGCCCGGTGAGTCTTTCCCGAGAGTGAGACGCTCCCAGTTTGAGGATCATCCTCGTGAATCTTTTCAATGATCCTCTGGAGAAATGAACCTGTGACCCCGGAGAGGATCTGTGCGGTCACTCTGCACATGCTCAGAAACACACGCTGTCATTGGCTGACGGCGGCCTGGGTCAAAGTTCAGCTGTGAGGCCTTGTGAATGAGGTGAGTGACCTGCTGACCGTTTCTACACATTGATCGAAGGTCGACCTTCTCCACAGCTTCGGTTATTGTGGGGTGGACGACCAGCTCACAGCACAAAGTGTACAAGGAGCAGCCGCACTGTCGGAGGGTCAGTCCTGAGGGAGGGTCAGTACCGAGGGAGGGTCAGTACCGAGGGAGCGCCGCACTGTCGGAGGGTCAGTCCCGAGGGAACGCTGCACTGTCGCATGGTCAGTACTGAGGGAGTGCTGCACTGTCGGAGGGTCAGTACTGAGGGAACGCTGCACTGTCGGAGGGTCAGTACTGAGGGAGGGGCAGTACCGAGGGAGCGCCGCACTGTCGGAGGGTCAGTCCTGAGGGAGGGGCAGTACCGAGGGAGCGCCGCACTGTCGCATGGTCAGTACTGAGGGAGTGCTGCACTGTCGGAGGGTCAGGACTGAGGGAGTGGCAGTACCGAGGGAGCGCTGCACTGTCGGAGGGTCAGTACTGAGGGAGCGCCGCACTGTCGGAGGGTCAGTACTGAGGGAGGGTCAGTACCGAGGGAACGCTGCACTGTCGGAGGGGCAGTACTGAGGGAGTGCTGCACTGTCGGAGGGGCAGTACTGAGGGAGCGCTGCACTGTCGGAGGGGCAGTACTGAGGGAGGGGCAGTACTGAGGGAGCGCTGCACTGTCGGAGGGGCAGTACTGAGGGAGGGGCAGTACTGAGGGAGCGCTGCACTGTCGGAGGGGCAGTACTGAGGGAGTGCTGCACTGTCGGAGGGTCAGTACTGAGGGAGCGCCACACTGTCGGAGGGTCAGTACTGAGGGAGTGCTGCACTGTCGGAGGGTCAGTACTGAGGGAGTGCTGCACTGTCGGAGGGTCAGTCCTGAGGGAGTGCTGCACTGTCGGAGGGGCAGTATCGAGGGAACGCCGCACTGTCGGAGGGTCAGTACTGAGGGAGGAGCAGTACTGAGGGAGCGCCGCACTGTCGGAGGGGCAGTACTGAGGGAGGAGCAGTACTGAGGGAGCGCCGCACTGTCGGAGGGTCAGTACTGAGGGAGGGGCAGAACTGAGGGAGGGTCAGTCCTGAGGGAGGGGCAGAACCGAGGGAACGCAGAACTGTTGGAGGGGCAGTACCGAGGGAGCGCTGCACTGTTGGAGGGTCAGTACTGAGGGAATGCCGCACTGTCGGAGGGTCAGTATTGAGGGAGCGCCGCATTGTCGGAGGGCCAATATTGAGGGAGGGGCAGTACCGAGGGAACGCTGCACTGTCGGAGGGTCAGTACCAAGGGAGCGCTGCACTTTCGGAGGGTCAGTACTGAGGGAGGGGCAGAACCGAGGGAACGCTGCACTGTCGGAGGGTCAGTACTGAGGGAGTGCTGCACTGTCGGAGGGTCAGTACTGAGGGAGCGCTGCACTGTCGGAGGTTCAGTCCTGAGGGAGCGCTGCACTGTCGGAGGTTCAGTACTGAGGGAGTGCTGCACTGTCGGAGGTTCAGTCCTGAGGGAGTGCTGCACTGTCGGAGGTTCAGTCCTGAGGGAGTGCTGCACTGTCGGAGGTTCAGTCCTGAGGGAGTGCTGCACTGTCGGAGGGTCAGTACTGAGGGAGTGGCAGTACCGAGGGAACGCTGCACTGTCGGAGGGTCAGTACTGAGGGAGTGCCGCACTGTCGGAGGGTCAGCACTGAAGGATCACTGCACTTTCGGAGGGTCAGTACTGAGGGAGGGGCAGAACCGAGGGAACGCTGCACTGTGGGAGGGGCAGTACTGAGGGAGGGGCAGTACTGAGGGAGCGCTGCACTGTCGGAGGGTCAGTACTGAGGGAGTGCTGCACTGTCGGAGGTTCATTCATGAGGGAGTGCTGCACTGTCGGAGGTTCAGTCCTGAGGGAGTGCTGCACTGTCGGAGGGTCAGTACTGAGGGAGTGCCGCACTGTCGGAGGGTCAGCACTGAAGGAGCACTGCACTTTCGGAGGGTCAGTACTGAGGGAGGGGCAGAACCGAGGGAACGCTGCACTGTGGGAGGGGCAGTACTGAGGGAGGGGCAGAACCGAGGGAACGCTGCACTGTGGGAGGGTCAGTACTGAGGGAGTGCTGCACTGTCGGAGGTTCAGTCCTGAGGGAGTGCTGCACTGTCGGAGGGTCAGTACTGAGGGAGTGGCAGTACTGAGGGAGTGCCGCACTGTCGGAGGGTCAGCACTGAAGGAGCACTGCACTGTCGGAGGGTCAGTACTGAGGGAGCGCCGCACTGTCGGAGGGTCAGCACTGAAGGAGCACTGCACTTTCGGAGGGTCAGTACTGAGGGAGGGGCAGAACCGAGGGAACGCTGCACTGTGGGAGGGGCAGTACTGAGGGAGGGGTAGTACTGAGGGAGGGTCAGTACTGAGGGAGCGCTGCACTGTCGGAGGGTCAGTACTGAGGGAGCGCCGCACTGTCGGAGGGTCAGTACTGAGGGAGGGGCAGTACCGAGGGAACGCTGCACTGAGGGAGGGGCAGTACCGAGGGAGTGCTGCACTGTTGGAGGTGCCGTCTTTCGGATGGGACGTTAAACTGAGGCCCCGTCTGCCTCTCAGATTCCTCACTCCTTCACTTATCCAAGAGTGAGGGAATCACTGGAGAAGTTTATCAGCCGCTAATCAAAGAAACTGTCTCACGCCCGACTGGAGTTTAACGGATCAGGTGTCCACGGCTTGTTGAGAATCGTTTCCAAGCAGCAACAGACGGAGCAATGATTGGGTGAATGTTTACAGTGACCTTCCTGATCAGGACACGGGACACGGGTCACTGCAGACATCCTCTGTCCCTCCGCCCCCTCCGTCCCCTCTGTCCCTCCGTCCCCTCCAGCCCTCCGTCCCTCCGCCCACTCCGTCCCTCCGCCCACTCTGTCCCTCCGCCCCCTCCGTCCCTCCGCCCCCCTCCGTCCCCTCCAGCCCTCCGTCCCTCCGCCCACTCCGTCCCTCCGCCCACTCCGTCCCTCCGCCCACTCCGTCCCTCCGCCCACTCCGCCCACTCCGTCCCTCCGCCCCCTCTGTCCCTCCGCCCCCTCCGCCCCCTCCAGCCCTCCGCCCACTCCGCCCCCTCCAGCCCTCCGTCCCTCCGCCCACTCCGTCCCTCCGCCCCCTCCGTCCCTCCGCCCCCTCCGTCCCTCCGTCCCTCCGCCCCCTCCGCCCCCTCCGCCCACTCCGTCCCTCCGCCCCCTCCGTCCCTCCGCCCCCTCTGTCCCTCCGCCCCCTCCGTCCCTCCGCCCCCTCCAGCCCTCCGTCCCTCCGCCCCTCCGCCCCCTCCAGCCCTCCGTCCACTCCGTCCCTCCGTCCACTCCGTCCCTCCGCCCATTCTGTCCCTCCGCCCCCTCCGTCCCTCCGCCCCCTCCAGCCCTCCGCCCCCTCTGTCCCTCCGCCCCCTCTGTCCCTCCGCCCCCTCTGTCCCTCCGCCCCCTCCGTCCCTCCGCCCCCTTCTTCCCTCCGCCCCCTCCCCCTCCGGCCCTCCGCCTCTCCCCCATTTGTCCTTTTGCTGAAGGCACTGACTCCATGTTGGGGTTTAGCTTCACAGATCCTGTCCGCGCCCTGTCCTCTCCCTGACCTCGCCCTGACCTCGCCCTGACCTCGCCCTGTCCTCTCCCTGTCCGCGCCCTGACCTCTCCCTGTCCTCGCCCTGTCTCCCTGTCCTCGCCCTGACCTCGCCCTGTCCTCGCCCTGTCCTCGCCCTGTCCTCGCCCTGACCTCGCCCTGTCCGCGCCCTGACCTCGCCCTGTCCTCGCCCTGTCCTCTCCCTGTCCGCGCCCTGACCTCTCCCTGTCCTCGCCCTGTCTCCCTGTCCTCGCCCTGACCTCGCCCTGTCCTCGCCCTGTCCTCGCCCTGTCCTCGCCCTGACCTCGCCCTGTCCGCGCCCTGACCTCTCCCTGTCCTCGCCCTGTCTCCCTGTCCTCGCCCTGACCTCGCCCTGTCCTCGCCCTGTCCTCGCCCTGACCTCGCCCTGTCCTCGCCCTGTCCTCGCCCTGACCTCGCCCTGTCCGCGCCCTGTCCTCTCCCTGTCCTCGCCCTGACCTCTCCCTGTCCTCGCCCTGTCCTCGCCCTGTCCTCGCCCTGTCCTCTCCCTGTCCTCGCCCTGTCCTCGCCCTGACCTCGCCCTGTCCGCGCCCTGACCTCGCCCTGTCCTCGCCCTGTCCTCTCCCTGTCCTCTCCCTGTCCTCGCCCTGACCTCGCCCTGTCCTCGCCCTGTCCTCGCCCTGTCCGCGCCCTGACCTCGCCCTGACCTCGCCCTGTCCTCGCCCTGTCCTCGCCCTGACCTCGCCCTGTCCTCGCCCTGACCTCGCCCTGACCTCGCCCTGTCCTCTCCCTGTCCTCGCCCTGTCCTCTCCCTGACCTCGCCCTGTCCTCGCCCTGTCTCCCTGTCCTCGCCCTGTCCTCGCCCTGTCCTCGCCCTGACCTCGCCCTGACCTCGCCCTGACCTCGCCCTGACCTCGCCCTGACCTCGCCCTGACCTCGCCCTGTCCTCGCCCTGTCCTCTCCCTGTCCTCGCCCTGTCCTCGCCCTGTCCTCGCCCTGTCCTCTCCCTGTCCTCGCCCTGTCCTCGCCCTGACCTCGCCCTGTCCTCGCCCTGTCCTCTCCCTGTCCTCGCCCTGTCCTCGCCCTGACCTCGCCCTGACCTCGCCCTGACCTCGCCCTGTCCTCGCCCTGACCTCGCCCTGTCCTCGCCCTGACCTCGCCCTGACCTCGCCCTGACCTCGCCCTGTCCTCTCCCTGTCCTCGCCCTGTCCTCGCCCTGTCCTCGCCCTGACCTCGCCCTGTCCTCGCCCTGTCCTCGCCCTGACCTCGCCCTGTCCTCGCCCTGTCCTCGCCCTGACCTCGCCCTGTCCTCGCCCTGTCCTCGCCCTGTCCTCGCCCTGTCCTCGCCCTGACCTCGCCCTGTCCGCGCCCTGACCTCGCCCTGTCCTCGCCCTGTCCTCTCCCTGACCTCGCCCTGTCCGCGCCCTGTCCTCGCCCTGTCCTCGCCCTGTCCTCTCCCTGACCTCGCCCTGTCCTCTCCCTGTCCTCGCCCTGACCTCGCCCTGTCCTCTCCCTGTCCTCGCCCTGTCCTCGCCCTGACCTCGCCCTGACCTCGCCCTGTCCTCGCCCTGTCCTCGCCCTGACCTCGCCCTGACCTCGCCCTGTCCTCTCCCTGTCCTCGCCCTGTCCTCGCCCTGTCCTCGCCCTGTCCTCTCCCTGACCTCGCCCTGTCCTCTCCCTGTCCTCGCCCTGTCCTCGCCCTGACCTCGCCCTGTCCTCTCCCTGTCCTCGCCCTGTCCTCGCCCTGACCTCGCCCTGTCCGCGCCCTGACCTCGCCCTGTCCTCGCCCTGTCCTCTCCCTGACCTCGCCCTGTCCGCGCCCTGTCCTCGCCCTGTCCTCGCCCTGTCCTCGCCCTGACCTCGCCCTGTCCTCTCCCTGACCTCGCCCTGTCCGCGCCCTGTCCTCGCCCTGTCCTCGCCCTGTCCTCTCCCTGACCTCGCCCTGTCCGCGCCCTGTCCTCGCCCTGTCCTCTCCCTGTCCTCGCCCTGTCCTCGCCCTGACCTCGCCCTGACCTCGCCCTGACCTCGCCCTGTCCTCGCCCTGTCTCCCTGTCCTCGCCCTGTCCTCGCCCTGTCCGCGCCCTGACCTCGCCCTGTCCTCGCCCTGTCCTCTCCCTGTCCTCGCCCTGACCTCTCCCTGTCCTCGCCCTGTCTCCCTGTCCTCGCCCTGTCCTCGCCCTGTCCTCGCCCTGACCTCGCCCTGACCTCGCCCTGACCTCGCCCTGTCCGCGCCCTGTCCTCGCCCTGTCCTCGCCCTGACCTCGCCCTGTCCGCGCCCTGACCTCTCCCTGTCCGCGCCCTGACCTCTCCCTGTCCTCGCCCTGTCCTCGCCCTGTCCTCGCCCTGTCCTCTCCCTGTCCTCGCCCTGACCTCGCCCTGACCTCGCCCTGACCTCGCCCTGTCCTCGCCCTGTCCTCTCCCTGTCCTCGCCCTGACCTCGCCCTGACCTCGCCCTGTCCTCTCCCTGTCCTCGCCCTGACCTCTCCCTGTCTCCCTGTCCTCGCCCTGTCCTCTCCCTGTCCTCGCCCTGTCCTCGCCCTGACCTCGCCCTGTCCGCGCCCTGACCTCGCCCTGTCCTCTCCCTGACCTCGCCCTGTCCGCGCCCTGTCCGCGCCCTGTCCTCGCCCTGTCCTCGCCCTGTCCTCGCCCTGTCCTCGCCCTGACCTCGCCCTGTCCTCGCCCTGTCCTCTCCCTGTCCTCTCCCTGTCCTCGCCCTGTCCTCGCCCTGTCCTCGCCCTGACCTCGCCCTGACCTCGCCCTGTCCTCGCCCTGTCCTCGCCCTGTCCTCGCCCTGACCTCGCCCTGTCCTCGCCCTGACCTCGCCCTGACCTCGCCCTGACCTCGCCCTGTCCTCTCCCTGTCCTCGCCCTGTCCTCGCCCTGACCTCTCCCTGTCCTCGCCCTGTCTCCCTGTCCTCGCCCTGTCCTCGCCCTGTCCTCGCCCTGACCTCGCCCTGTCCTCGCCCTGACCTCGCCCTGTTCTCGCCCTGTCCTCGCCCTGACCTCGCCCTGTCCGCGCCCTGACCTCGCCCTGTCCTCGCCCTGTCCTCTCCCTGTCCTCTCCCTGTCCTCGCCCTGTCCTCGCCCTGTCCTCGCCCTGACCTCGCCCTGACCTCGCCCTGTCCTCGCCCTGTCCTCGCCCTGTCTCCCTGTCCTCGCCCTGTCCTCGCCCTGTCCGCGCCCTGACCTCGCCCTGTCCTCGCCCTGTCCTCTCCCTGTCCTCGCCCTGACCTCTCCCTGTCCTCGCCCTGTCTCCCTGTCCTCGCCCTGTCCTCGCCCTGTCCTCGCCCTGTCCTCGCCCTGACCTCGCCCTGACCTCGCCCTGTCCTCGCCCTGTCCTCGCCCTGACCTCGCCCTGTCCTCGCCCTGTCCTCGCCCTGTCCTCGCCCTGTCCTCGCCCTGACCTCGCCCTGTCCGCGCCCTGACCTCGCCCTGTCCTCGCCCTGTCCTCGCCCTGTCCTCGCCCTGTCCTCGCCCTGACCTCGCCCTGTCCTCGCCCTGTCCTCTCCCTGACCTCGCCCTGTCCGCGCCCTGTCCTCGCCCTGTCCGCGCCCTGTCCTCGCCCTGTCCTCGCCCTGTCCTCTCCCTGTCCTCGCCCTGACCTCGCCCTGTCCTCTCCCTGTCCTCGCCCTGTCCTCGCCCTGACCTCGCCCTGACCTCGCCCTGTCCTCGCCCTGTCCTCGCCCTGACCTCGCCCTGACCTCGCCCTGTCCTCTCCCTGTCCTCGCCCTGTCCTCGCCCTGTCCTCGCCCTGTCCTCTCCCTGACCTCGCCCTGTCCTCTCCCTGTCCTCGCCCTGTCCTCGCCCTGACCTCTCCCTGTCCTCGCCCTGTCTCCCTGTCCTCGCCCTGTCCGCGCCCTGTCCTCTCCCTGTCCTCGCCCTGTCCTCGCCCTGACCTCGCCCTGACCTCGCCCTGACCTCGCCCTGTCCTCGCCCTGTCCTCTCCCTGTCCTCGCCCTGACCTCGCCCTGACCTCGCCCTGTCCTCTCCCTGTCCTCGCCCTGACCTCTCCCTGTCTCCCTGTCCTCGCCCTGTCCTCTCCCTGTCCTCGCCCTGACATCTCCCTGTCTCCCTGTCCTCGCCCTGTCCTCGCCCTGTCCTCGCCCTGACCTCGCCCTGTCCGCGCCCTGACCTCGCCCTGTCCTCTCCCTGACCTCGCCCTGTCCGCGCCCTGTCCGCGCCCTGTCCTCGCCCTGTCCTCGCCCTGTCCTCGCCCTGACCTCGCCCTGTCCTCGCCCTGTCCTCGCCCTGTCCTCTCCCTGTCCTCGCCCTGTCCTCGCCCTGTCCTCGCCCTGACCTCGCCCTGTCCTCGCCCTGACCTCGCCCTGACCTCGCCCTGACCTCGCCCTGTCCTCGCCCTGTCCTCGCCCTGTCCTCGCCCTGTCTCCCTGTCCTCGCCCTGTCCTCGCCCTGTCCGCGCCCTGACCTCGCCCTGTCCGCGCCCTGACCTCGCCCTGTCCTCGCCCTGTCCTCTCCCTGACCTCGCCCTGTCCTCGCCCTGTCTCCCTGTCCTCGCCCTGTCCTCGCCCTGTCCGCGCCCTGACCTCGCCCTGTCCGCGCCCTGACCTCGCCCTGTCCTCTCCCTGTCCTCGCCCTGTCCTCTCCCTGTCCTCGCCCTGACCTCGCCCTGTCTCCCTGTCCTCGCCCTGTCCTCGCCCTGTCCGCGCCCTGTCCGCGCCCTGACCTCGCCCTGTCCGCGCCCTGACCTCGCCCTGTCCTCGCCCTGTCCTCTCCCTGACCTCGCCCTGTCCTCGCCCTGTCCGCGCCCTGACCTCGCCCTGACCTCGCCCTGACCTCGCCCTGTCCTCGCCCTGTCTCCCTGTCCTCGCCCTGTCCTCGCCCTGTCCGCGCCCTGACCTCGCCCTGTCCGCGCCCTGACCTCGCCCTGTCCTCTCCCTGACCTCGCCCTGTCCGCGCCCTGTCCTCGCCCTGTCCTCGCCCTGTCCTCGCCCTGACCTCGCCCTGTCCTCGCCCTGTCCTCTCCCTGTCCTCGCCCTGTCCTCGCCCTGTCCTCGCCCTGTCCTCGCCCTGACCTCGCCCTGTCCTCGCCCTGACCTCGCCCTGACCTCGCCCTGACCTCGCCCTGTCCTCGCCCTGTCCTCGCCCTGTCCTCGCCCTGTCTCCCTGTCCTCGCCCTGTCCGCGCCCTGACCTCGCCCTGTCCGCGCCCTGACCTCGCCCTGTCCTCGCCCTGTCCTCTCCCTGACCTCGCCCTGTCCTCGCCCTGTCTCCCTGTCCTCGCCCTGTCCTCGCCCTGTCCTCGCCCTGTCCGCGCCCTGACCTCGCCCTGTCCGCGCCCTGACCTCGCCCTGTCCTCTCCCTGTCCTCGCCCTGTCCTCGCCCTGACCTCGCCCTGTCTCCCTGTCCTCGCCCTGTCCTCGCCCTGTCCGCGCCCTGTCCGCGCCCTGACCTCGCCCTGTCCGCGCCCTGACCTCGCCCTGTCCTCGCCCTGTCCTCTCCCTGACCTCGCCCTGTCCTCGCCCTGTCCTCGCCCTGTCCGCGCCCTGACCTCGCCCTGACCTCGCCCTGACCTCGCCCTGACCTCGCCCTGTCCTCGCCCTGTCTCCCTGTCCTCGCCCTGTCCTCGCCCTGTCCGCGCCCTGACCTCGCCCTGTCCGCGCCCTGACCTCGCCCTGTCCTCGCCCTGTCCTCGCCCTGTCCTCGCCCTGTCCTCGCCCTGACCTCGCCCTGTCCGCGCCCTGACCTCGCCCTGACCTCGCCCTGACCTCGCCCTGTCCGCGCCCTGACCTCGCCCTGTCCGCGCCCTGACCTCGCCCTGTCCTCGCCCTGTCCTCGCCCTGACCTCGCCCTGTCCTCGCCCTGTCCGCGCCCTGTCCGCGCCCTGTCCTCGCCCTGTCCACGCCCTGTCCGCGCCCTGTCCCAGGCCTGCTGCCGATCTGAGTCTAGAGACAGGGAGTCTGTGGATCAGATTCAGTCAGGCTCACTGTTTGCTGCTCCAGGTTCGCCTGCTCCCTGCCTTCTTTACAACACCAATTTGATCACATTCTGAAGGGATGGGTGGGAATTGATAGAAAGAGACTCTTTCCATTGGATCTAGAATAAGGAGCCATTGATTGAAGATTAATGTCAGAGATTTTGGACAGAGAGCAGGACTGGAGTAAATCTGGGCCATGCCCACTCACAGCAGCAAACTCAGAACTGGACAAAATAAAGAGAATTTCAATTTTTATTAAAAAAAAAGGAATGTGTGATGCAAAATCTTTAAATAATGTATTAATATCATCCAGCGTAACAAACAATATCTTAGAACATTCAAAATATAGAATAATAAATATTTCAGTACATAGGAATGGTTAAGGTGAAGGAGGCATTCAGCATGCTTGGTTTCATTGGTCAGAACATTGAATACAGGAGTTGGGATGTCTTGTTGAAGTTGTACAAGACATTAGTAAGGCTACACTTGGAATACTGTGTACAGTTCTGGTCACCCTATTATAGAAAGGATATTATTAAACTAGAAAGAGTGCAGAAAAGATTTACTAGAATGCTACCGGGACTTGATGGTTTGACTTATAGGGAGAGGTTAGACAGACTGGGACTTTTTTCCCTGGAGAGTAGGAGGTTTGGGGGTGATCTTATAGAAGTCCATAAAATAATGAGGGGCATAGATAAGGTCGATAGTCAAAATCTTTTCCCAAAGGTAGGGGAGTCTATAACGAGCGGACATAGATTTAAGGTGAGAGGGGAGAGATACAAAAGGGTCCAGAGGGGCAATTTTTTCACTCAAAGGGTGGTGAGTGTCTGGAACGAGCTGCCAGAGGCAGTAGTAGAGGCGGGAACAATTTTGTCTTTTAAAAAGCATTTGGACAGTTACATGGGTAAGATGGGTATAGAGGGATATGGGCCAAGTGCAGGCAATTGGGACTAGCTTAGTGGTATAAACTGGGCGACATGGACATGTTGGGCCGAAGGGCCTGTTTCCATGTTGTAAACTTCTATGATTCTATGATTCTAAATATTTCCACTTTTCACAGGGTGTACAGTGAAAGTGTACACTGCGGAGAATCAGGCAGACGGTGAAGGTGGATGTACAGATGTGCAGACACAGTCACACACACAGATGTGCAGGCACACTGTCTCAGGTTTAGGTGAGTCTGATGGAGATTGCAGATTTGTTTTTGGACCCTGGAGATTTAACCAATCAGTTCAGATTTTGTTGCAGTCCAGTTTGTGTTAAGCGGAACCAGGAATTCCCAACTGCATTGAGTTCCTCATTTTGTAAACTTGTGTCTGTGCAGAATATTTTGGGAGCAGACTGCAACCCCCGAGCCCCAGTCTGAGCTGCTCAGATTGAGGCCTGCACTTAGTGACTGTGATTGAGCTGGGATTCAGAGTCTGGTCCCTGCTGCTCCTCACATACAGGTCACTGGACCCACAGACTGACCCACACACACACACACACACACAGACTGACCCACACACACACACACACACACAGACTGACCCACACACACACACACACACACAGACTGACCCACACACACACACACAGACTGACCCACACACACACACAGACTGACCCACACACACACACAGACTGACCCACACACACACACAGACTGACCCACACACACACACACAGACTGACCCACACACACACACAGACTGACCCACACACACACACAGACTGACCCACACACACACACAGACTGACCCACACACACACACACAGACTGACCCACACACACACACAGACTGACCCACACACACACACAGACTGACCCACACACACACACAGACTGACCCACACACACACACAGACTGACCCACACACACACACAGACTGACCCACACACACACACAGACTGACCCACACACACACACAGACTGACCCACACACACACACAGAGACTGACCCCCACACACACAGACTGACACACACACACACACAGAGACTGACCCACACACACACACACAGACTGACCCCCCACACACACACAGAGACTGACCCCCACACACACAGACTGACACACACACACACACAGAGACTGACCCACACACACACACACAGACTGACCCCCCACACACACACACACACACACACAGACTGACCCCCCCACACACACACACAGACTGACCCCCCCACACACACACAGAGACTGACCCACACACACACACACAGACTGACCCACACACACACACACAGACTGACCCACACACACACACACACAGACTGACCCCCACACACACACAGACTGACCCCCACACACACACACAGACTGACCCCCACACACACACACAGACTGACCCCCACACACACACACAGACTGACCCCCACACACACACAGAGACTGACCCCCACACACACACACAGACTGCCCCACACACACACACACACACACACACACACAGACTGCCCCACACACACACACACACACAGACTGCCCCACACACACACACACACACACACAGACTGACCCCCACACACACACAGAGACTGACCCCCACACACACACACACAGACTGACCCCCACACACACACAGAGACTGACCCCCACACACACAGATCAGGTATTGGTTGCACCTTGTTGGAGCCCTTGATTGAGACAATACTGTTTCCAGCCGCTGCTGTACTCAGTGAACGATGAACGAGTCTGTTATTGAATGGGGATTGGACGTTTCAATCATCCACTGACCTCTTCACCAGAACAACTGCCCACTCCCGACTCCCAGCCACAAAAAGACAAGTGTATGCAGCAAGTAAGAGTTAATTCACAGTATTCTTGGAGCAATAAGCTTAAAAATATATTTGGAATCTCTGATTATTGAGAATGGCAGGAGTCGGGGTGAGGCAAGATTGAAATGTGCAGAGAGGAGAGCCATCAATCAGCGATGGACAATCTCGGCTGCAGGAGAAGGACTGAGTGAAGAATTGGGCCGGCCTTGCCAGAGTTCAGCTCATCGAAAGGGGACCTGCTCACCTGGTCATCAGGTGGGCAACGAACGAACAAAACAATTCTTAGACAAATAGGGTTTTTATCAGACAAAGAAAGACTTTGAAATGTTCGGATTCTTTTCCCGCTGCTCAGCTGGAATGATAGGAGAGGGCTCAGTCTTTTGTCCCTGTCGTGTGTGACTCAGGCCCAGGCTCAAGCTCAGGCCCAGGCCCAGATCCAGATCCAGATCCAGGCCCAGACACAGGCTCAGGCCCAGACTCAGGCCCAGGCCCAGACTCAGGCCCAGGCCCAGATCCAGATCCAGATCCAGGCCCAGGCTCAAGCTCAGGCCAGGCCCAGATCCAGATCCAGATCCAGGCTCAGGCCCAGGCCCAGACTCAGATCCAGGCCCAGGCCCAGGCCCAGGCTCAGGCCCAGGCCCCTCAGCAGCCTGTGTCTGTTCCTTTGTGGAATGCTACAAAATGGAGGAAAAAAGCTGCGTATTAAAGGGACCACGGACTGACCCCTGACCTCAGGGAGGGGGGGGGTCGGACTGACCCGTGACCTCGGGGGAGGGGGGGGGGTCGGACTGACCCATGACCTCGGGGGAGGGGGGGGGGGTCGGACTGACCCGTGACCTCGGGGGGGGGGGGGGGGTCGGACTGACCCGTGACCTCGGGGGGGGGGGGGGGGTCGGACTGACCCGTGACCTCAGGGGGGGGGGTCGGACTGACCCGTGACCTCGGGGGAGGGGGGGGGTCGGACTGACCCGTGACCTCGGGGGAGGGGGGGGTCGGACTGACCCGTGACCTCAGGGGGGGGGGTCGGACTGACCCGTGACCTTGGGAGGGGAGGGTCGGACTGACCCGTGACCTCGGGGGGGGGGGGTCGGACTGACCCGTGACCTCAGTGGGGGGGTCGGACTGACCCGTGACCTCGGGGGGGGGGGGGGGTCGGACTGACCCGTGACCTCGGGGGAGGGGGGGGTCGGACTGACCCGTGACCTCGGGGGAGGGGGGGGGGGTCGGACTGACCCGTGACCTCGGGGGGGGGGTCGGACTGACCCGTGACCTCGGGGGGGGGGGTCGGACTGACCCGTGACCTCGGGGGGGGGGTCGGACTGACCCGTGACCTCGGGGGAGGGGGGGGGTCGGACTGACCCGTGACCTCAGGGAGGGGGGGGGGGGGTCGGACTGACCCGTGACCTCGGGGGAGGGGGGGGGGGGTCGGACTGACCCGTGACCTCGGGGGGGGGGGGGGTCGGACTGACCCGTGACCTCAGTGGGGGGGTCGGACTGACCCGTGACCTCAGTGGGGGGGTCGGACTGACCCGTGACCTCAGGGGGGGGGTCAGACTGACCCGTGACCTCAGGGAGGGGGGGGGGGGTCGGACTGACCCGTGACCTCAGGGGAGGGGGGGGGGGTCGGACTGACCCGTGACCTCAGGGAGGGGGGGGGGGTCGGACTGACCCGTGACCTCAGGGAGGGGGGGGTCGGACTGACCCGTGACCTCGGGGGAGGGGGGGGGGGGGTCGGACTGACCCGTGACCTCGGGGGGAGGGGGGGGGTCTCGGACTGACCCGTGACCTCAGTGGGGGGGTCGGACTGACCCGTGACCTCGGGGGAGGGGGGGGTCTCGGACTGACCCGTGACCTCGGGGGAGGGGGGGGGGGGGTCGGGACTGACCCGTGACCTCGGGGGAGGGGGGGGTCGGACTGACCCGTGACCTCGGGGGAGGAGGGGGGGTCGGACTGACCCGTGACCTCAGTGGGGGGGTCGGACTGACCCGTGACCTCAGGGGGGGGGTCGGACTGACCCGTGACCTCGGGGGAGGGGGGGTCGGACTGACCCGTGACCTCGGGGGAGGGGGGGGTCGGACTGACCCGTGACCTCAGGGGGGGGGGTCGGACTGACCCATGACCTCGGGGGAGGGGGGGGGTCGGACTGACCCGTGACCCCTGCACGGCTGCAGCTCCTGCAAGGGAGAGGAATCGGTACAAACAGGTTGAAAGTGGAACATTGAAGAGGGCAGTGAGGGACAGTGCCCCGAACATTGATCCACTGATCAATGGGACTGAACCCACACCAGCGGCAACTCATTGTCCAGTGAGCTGGGAAGGTGAGTGCTCATCACTTGATGCATTGCCCCTGCAGTAAGCCAGGGGTTGGGCCTCCATCGTCCAGTGCCTTGGGTTGGAGTTGAGGCCGGGTTCCTGAGGGGCAGCGTCTTTCCTGGGAGTGAAGTTTTGCTCGGGGTGGAGGCGATGCTCAGACTGTGGGAGTCGTTGGGATTCAGGCGCTGGTCATGTGACTCTGGATCCAGTCCAGATAGTTGGTGACCTTGGTGTAAACTCCCGGCATTCCTGGTTTCCCACAGCCGATTCCCCAGCTGATAATTCCATACAGGTTCATGCGGCCCTCGTTCTCACAGACCAGGGGGCCCCCAGAATCGCCCTGTGGAATGGGAACAAAGAAAGGCGGGGTCAGGGCAGGCTATTCGTCCTTGGAAGCCATCGCTAGCCGAGCTCATATCCAGACAAGCACTTTCCAGCAGGGCGGGGGGTGGGGGGTGACAGGAGCAGAAACCCCCCCTCATTACCCCCCCTCGTTACCCCCCTCATTACCCCCCTCGTTACCCCCCCCTTGTTACCCCCCCCTCATTACCCCCCCCCTCGTTACCCCCCCCCTCGTTACCCCCCCTCGTTTTACCCCCCCTCGTTACCCCCCCCTCGTTACCCCCCCTCGTTACCCCCCCTCGTTACCCTCCCCTCGTTACCCCCCCCTCGTTACCCCCCCCTCGTTACCCTCCCCTCGTTACCCTCCCCTCGTTACCCTCCCCTCGTTACCCCCCCTCGTTACCCCCCCCTCCAACTCATTATTGAACTCCAGTTCCAGCCCAACAGAAGACAAATAATTCAGCCCGAACCAGGAACCCGAGCTCCTCCGAACAGGTCACCGTACTCACAGTGAGGGGTCACACCCTCACCCCCCCCCCCCCCACCCTCACCCCCCCCTCACCCTCACCCCCCCCTCACCCTCACCCCCCCTCACCCCCCCCCCCCTCGGCCATTGAGTGAGGTTTTGAATGCTGAGATTTGACCTTGTCCACTGTGTGATTGTTGGTCTCTCCGGGCCCCTCACCAGCTGCTCCATCACTTCTCCCACTGGAACTCACACCGGCCCTGTTACTGGGAGGGTGAATATCCTCACACTCTCTCCACCTTGGGCTGTTTACACCCACAGCACAATTCAGAACTCAGGCTGCGTGCGGAGAGACAACTGGGAGCAGGGAGCAGGGAGGAGGGCCACTGGAGGGGGAGCGGGATGGAGGGGGCGGGACGGCCACTGGAGGGGGGAGCGGGATGGAGGGGACAGGACAGTCACTGGAGGGGGAGCGGGATGGAGGGGACAGGACAGTCACTGGAGGGGGAGCGGGATGGAGGGGACAGGACAGTCACTGGAGGGGGGAGCGGGATGGAGGGGACAGGACCGTCACTGGAGGGGGGAGCGGGATGGAGGGGACAGGACAGTCACTGGAGGGGGGAGCGGGATGGAGGGGACAGGACAGTCACTGGAGGGGGGAGCGGGATGGAGGGGGCGGGACGGCCACTGGAGGGGGGAGCGGGATGGAGGGGACAGGACAGTCACTGGAGGGGGGAGTGGGATGGAGGGGACAGGACCGTCACTGGAGGGGGAGCGGGATGGAGCGGAGAGGACAGTCACTGGAGGGGGAGCGGGATGGAGGGGACAAGTCGTCACTATCTGGAATGTGCTGCCTGACAGGGCGGTGGAAGCAGGTTCAATAGTAACTTTGAAAAGGGAATTGGAGAATCAGATCAGCCATGATCGTATTGAATGGTGGAGCAGGCTCGAGGGGCCGAATGGCCCACTCCTGCTCCTATTTCTTATGTTCTGAAATACTTTGAAGGGGGAATAATTACAGGGCAATGGGGAGAGCGCGGGGGGAGTGGGACTAATTGGACAGCTCTTTCAAAGAGCCAGCACAGGCACGATGGGTCAAATGGCCTCCTTGTGTGCTGTGTCGTTCTGTGAATTAAGAGCATCAGAAGGGGAAGCAGGCTGGGTCCTCAGTGTGACACTCCTTCTGCCCAGATTTCTCCCAGTAATTTGGGGCTGATTTGGATCAGATGAAATGAGCCCACTCCTCGTCCCATGAAAGGGGTCCGAGGCCCAAACCTGTCGGGTTTCCCATTCCCACCCGCAAACGGGGGTGAGATTCGGGGCCCTGGAGTCCCAGGCTGGGTGCGTGCGTTTCCGCCCAAGGTTTCGGAGCAGGCCCCGAGCCTGGGTGCAGAGTTCCTGCTCCTGTTGATCTTCACTAACCTTGCAGGCATCGTCTTTGCCCCGGGTGTCCCCGGCACAGATCATGTTCTCGGTGACGGTCCTGTTCTGAAGGTGAGCCGTGGTGCAGCGATTGGCTGGGAACAGGCGCACGTTTCCCTCCTTCAGTCGCTTGGAGTAGAACGCAGAATCTGCAGAGAGAGAGAGGTCACAGGTCACGGGTCACGGGTCGTTGACCAGGCCCATTTCAATCTGCTCTTGTGCTTCTGGTGAAACGTGTCAAGAAGTGAACGGACTTACATTCTTTCTCTTTGCCGTAGCCGGAGATCTCACACTCGGTCCAGTCCGCGAGGCGCTGCCTTTCCTGAGGGAGGCACACTGTTCGCACGTGGTTGGTAATCCTGACACACCGGCCTGACTTGGACCTGAGTTTGATGAGTGCTGCAGGAGAAAACCCAAAAAAAAGGGGGTGGGTGAGTGGGGGATGAAGGGAGTGCCCCTGACACTCAGTCCCTCCTCGGTGAGTGGGGGGTGAAGGGAGTGCCCCTGACACTCAGTCCCTCCTCGGTGGGTGAGTGGGGGGTGGAGGGAGTGCCCCTGACACTCAGTCCCTCCTCGGTGGGTGAGTGGGGGGTGAAGGGAGTGCCCCTGACACTCAGTCCCTCCTCGGTGGGTGAGTGGGGGGTGGAGGGAGTGCCCCTGACACTCAGTCCCTCCTCGGTGGGTGAGTGGGGAGTGAAGGGAGTGCCCCTGACACTCAGTCCCTCCTCGGTGGGTGAGTGGGGGGTGGAGGGAGTGCCCCTGACACTCAGTCCCTCCTCGGTGGGTGAGTGGGGGGTGAAGGGAGTGCCCCTGACACTCAGTCCCTCCTCGGTGAGCAGGGAGTGAAGGGAGTGCCCCCGACACTCAGTCCCTCCTCGGTGGGTGAGTGGGGGGTGGAGGGAGTGCCCCTGACACTCAGTCCCTCCTCGGTGGGTGAGTGGGGGGTGGAGGGAGTGCCCCCGACACTCAGTCCCTCCTCGGTGAGTGGGGGGTGGAGGGAGTGCCCCCGACACTCAGTCCCTCCTCGGTGGGTGAGTGGGGGGTGGAGGGAGTGCCCCCGACACTCAGTCCCTCCTCGGTGGGTGAGTGGGGGGTGGAGGGAGTGCCCCTGACACTCAGTCCCTCCTCGGTGGGTGAGTGGGAGGTGAAGGGAGTGCCCCTGACACTCAGTCCCTCCTTGGTGGGTGAGTGGGGGTGAAGGGAGTGCCCCTGACACTCAGTCCCTCCTCGGTGGGTGAGTGGGGAGTGAAGGGAGTGCCCCTGACACTCAGTCCCTCCTCGGTGGGTGAGTGGGGAGTGAAGGGAGTGCCCCTGACACTCAGTCCCTCCTCGGTGAGTGGGGAGTGAAGGGAGTGCCCCTGACACTCAGTCCCTCCTCGGTGAGTGGGGAGTGAAGGGAGTGCCCCTGACACTCAGTCCCTCCTCGGTGGGTGAGTGGGGGGTGGAGGGAGTGCCCCTGACACTCAGTCCCTCCTCGGTGGGTGAGTGGGGAGTGGAGGGAAGGCCCCCGACACTCAGTCCCTCCTCGGTGGGTGAGTGGGGGGTGGAGGGAGTGCCCCTGACACTCAGTCCCTCCTCGGTGGGTGAGTGGGGGGGTGGAGGGAGTGCCCCTGACACTCAGTCCCTCCTCGGTGGGTGAGTGGGAGGTGAAGGGAGTGCCCCCTGACACTCAGTCCCTCCTCGGTGGGTGAGTGGGGGGTGGAGGGAGTGCCCCCTGACACTCAGTCCCTCCTCGGTGGGTGAGTGGGGGGTGGAGGGAGTGCCCCTGACACTCAGTCCCTCCTCGGTGGGTGAGTGGGGGGTGGAGGGAGTGCCCCTGACACTCAGTCCCTCCTTGGTGGGTGAGTGGGGGGTGGAGGGAGTACCCCTGACACTCAGTCCCTCCTCGGTGGGTGGGTGGGGGGTGGAGGGAGTGCCCCCTGACACTCAGTCCCTCCTCGGTGGGTGAGTGGGGGGTGGAGGGAGTGCCCCCGACACTCAGTCCCTCCTCGGTGGGTGAGTGGGGGGTGGAGGGAGTGCCCCCGACACTCAGTCCCTCCTCGGTGGGTGAGTGGGGGGTGGAGGGAGTGCCCCCTGACACTCAGTCTCTCCTCGGTGGGTGAGTGGGGGGTGGAGGGAGTGCCCCTGACACTCAGTCCCTCCTCGGTGGGTGAGTGGGGGGTGGAGGGAGTGCCCCCGACACTCAGTCCCTCCTCGGTGGGTGAGTGGGGGGTGGAGGGAGTGCCCCTGACACTCAGTCCCTCCTCGGTGGGTGAGTGGGAGGTGAAGGGAGTGCCCCCGACACTCAGTCCCTCCTCGGTGGGTGAGTGGGGGGTGGAGGGAGTGCCCCCGACACTCAGTCCCTCCTCGGTGGGTGAGTGGGGGGTGAAGGGAGTGCCCCCGACACTCAGTCCCTCCTCGGTGGGTGAGTGGGGGGTGAAGGGAGTGCCCCCGACACTCAGTCCCTCCTCGGTGGGTGGGGGGTGAAGGGAGTGCCCCTGACACTCAGTCCCTCCTCGGTGGGTGAGTGGGGGGTGGAGGGAGTGCCCCTGACACTCAGTCCCTCCTCGGTGAGTTGGGAGTGAAGGGAGTGCCCCCGACACTCAGTCCCTCCTCGGTGGGTGAGTGGGGGGTGGAGGGAGTGCCCCCGACACTCAGTCCCTCCTCGGTGGGTGAGTGGGGGGTGGAGGGAGTGCCCCTGACACTCAGTCCCTCCTCGGTGGGTGAGTGGGGGGTGGAGGGAGTGCCCCCGACACTCAGTCCCTCCTCGGTGGGTGAGTGGGGGGTGGAGGGAGTGCCCCCGACACTCAGTCCCTCCTCGGTGGGTGAGTGGGGGGTGGAGGGAGTGCCCCCGACACTCAGTCCCTCCTCGGTGGGTGAGTGGGGGGTGGAGGGAGTGCCCCCGACACTCAGTCCCTCCTCGGTGGGTGAGTGGGGGGTGGAGGGAGTGCCCCCGACACTCAGTCCCTCCTCGGTGGGTGAGTGGGGGGTGGAGGGAGTGCCCCCGACACTCAGTCCCTCCTCGGTGGGTGAGTGGGGGGTGGAGGGAGTGCCCCCTGACACTCAGTCCCTCCTCGGTGGGTGAGTGAGGGGTGGAGGGAGTGCCCCCGACACTCAGTCCCTCCTCGGTGTCACTTGCGATGTCGGAGTCTCTGTAACGTGACCCAGTGTTCCTCTATCTCAGTCACGAACCTCGACAAGTGCATGGACCACGATTGTCAGGCAGCGAACGACCTTGTGACCCACCCAGCCTGAGCCTCACGATAAGACACTCCCCACTCCACCGCGTCATCTCCTGGGAGAGGTGAGAAACCACATTTACCGAGGAGAGGGTTTGTGTGGGGCAGTCAGTGTATTGGTGGCTGTGGTCTCCGTCCCTGTAAAGACCCACTCCAGGTGAGGTTGAGTTCTCCAAGGGCCTGCTCGTTGGGGACTGACGGGCTCTTGAACTGTCCCTGGTCTTGTCTCCACTGGGACTGCAATAAGTGGATTGTGATCAGGAGGGGATATCCCCACTCCCTCCTCTCGCCAGCTGGCCAGAGACTGACCCTCTCAGCTGTATGCCCATTGGGGCAGGGGGCTGGTGGGCTCAGGATCACGAGCCGTTCATGATCTTCTCACTATTCTTGTGTGGCTCCTGCTAATTGTCAGATTGTTTCCAGCTCTGTGGGGCTCTGGACGTATGGAGTGATTGACAGCGGCTTTCAGCCAGATGCTGCCCACTGGCACCACACTGTCCCTGGTTCCTGCCTCCTGTTGGGTGGGAAGGACCAGGCTCTCCTCGTCCTATTGCCCAAGACTGAGAAGGCCACTTGTTGTGGGGAGTTCCTCAGAGAGAGGGATGAAAGGTGGTCTTACCAATGTCGTGATTGTGTGTGTCTTCATTATCATAATCCTTGTGTACAAAATACTGCTCCACTTCCAAAACCTGGTCATTGACAGATTGTTCCTGTTGAAATGTTCTTCCCATGATCACTTTCATCTCTCGTGTTTTGAATCTATTTGGGAACAGAGCAATAAACTTAATGTGTTTGAAGCATCTTCAAACCTCTCACACAGCAGCACGAATCTTCCAAGATCACCACACAATGGGGGGTGGGGAGACTTGGGGTCCAATCTCTGTGGATACAGTAACTATGGCGACAGACCAGCGAAAACCCCAGACTCAGCCGTTTACCCCGTTTCCTCGATGTTTGTGGAGGTTCCTGCCGATTGGCCCCATAATCCTGAGGGAGAGGCAGGTTTCATTGATTGGGTGGCTTCTGAGTGGGAATACTGGTGTTCGAAGCAGTTAGTGGTATTTGCAATGGTCTGTACAGTCAGAGACCCCCCATTGTGTGTCTCCCCCTGTACAGTCAGAGACCCCCCATTGTGTGTCTCCCCCTGTACAGTCAGAGACCCCCCCATTGTGTGTCTCCCCCTGTACAGTCAGAGACCCCCCATTGTGTGTCTCCCCCTGTACAGTCAGAGACCCCCCATTGTGTGTCTCCCCCGATACAGTCAGAGACCCCCCCATTGTGTGTCTCCCCCTGTACAGTCAGAGACCCCCCATTGTGTGTCTCCCCTATACAGTCAGAGACCCCCCATTGTGTGTCTCCCCCTGTACAGTCAGAGACCCCCCATTGTGTGTCTCCCCCTATACTGTCAGAGACCCCCCATTGTGTGTCTCCCCCTATACAGTCAGAGACCCCCCATTGTGTGTCTCCCCCTATACAGTCAGAGACCCCCCATTGTGTGTCTCCCCCATACTGTCAGAGACCCCCCATTGTGTGTCTCCCCCTGTACAGTCAGAGACCCCCCATTGTGTGTCTCCCCTATACAATCAGAGACCCCCCATTGTGTGTCTCCCCCTGTACAGTCAGAGACCCCCCATTGTGTGTCTCCCCTATACAATCAGAGACCCCCCATTGTGTGTCTCCCCCTGTACAGTCAGAGACCCCCCATTGTGTGTCTCCCCTATACAGTCAGAGACCCCCCATTGTGTGTCTCCCCCTGTACAGTCAGAGACCCCCCATTGTGTGTCTCCCCTATACAGTCAGAGACCCCCCATTGTGTGTCTCCCCCTATACAGTCAGAGACCCCCCATTGTGTGTCTCCCCCATACTGTCAGAGACCCCCCATTGTGTGTCTCCCCCTGTACAGTCAGAGACCCCCCATTGTGTGTCTCCCCTATACAATCAGAGACCCCCCATTGTGTGTCTCCCCCTGTACAGTCAGAGACCCCCCATTGTGTGTCTCCCCCTGTACAGTCAGAGACCCCCCATTGTGTGTCTCCCCCTGTACAGTCAGAGACCCCCCATTGTGTGTCTCCCCTATACAGTCAGAGACCCCCCATTGTGTGTCTCCCCCTGTACAGTCAGAGACCCCCCATTGTGTGTCTCCCCCTATACTGTCAGAGACCCCCCATTGTGTGTCTCCCCCTATACAGTCAGAGACCCCCCATTGTGTGTCTCCCCCTGTACAGTCAGAGACCCCCCATTGTGTGTCTCCCCCTGTACAGTCAGAGACCCCCCCATTGTGTGTCTCCCCTGTACAGTCAGAGACCCCCCCCCCATTGTGTGTCTCCCCCTGTACAGTCAGAGACCCCCCATTGTGTGTCTCCCCCTGTACAGTCAGAGACCCCCCATTGTGTGTCTCCCCCTGTACAGTCAGAGACCCCCCATTGTGTGTCTCCCCTGTACAGTCAGAGACCCCCCCCCCATTGTGTGTCTCCCCCTGTACAGTCAGAGACCCCCCATTGTGTGTCTCCCCCTGTACAGTCAGAGACCCCCCATTGTGTGTCTCCCCCTGTACAGTCAGAGACCCCCCATTGTGTGTCTCCCCCTGTACAGTCAGAGACCCCCCATTGTGTGTCTCCCCCAATACTGTCAGAGACCCCCCATTGTGTGTCTCCCCCTGTACAGTCAGAGACCCCCCCATTGTGTGTCTCCCCTATACAGTCAGAGACCCCCCATTGTGTGTCTCCCCCTGTACAGTCAGAGACCCCCCATTGTGTGTCTCCCCCAATACTGTCAGAGACCCCCCCATTGTGTGTCTCCCCCTGTACAGTCAGAGACCCCCCATTGTGTGTCTCCCCTATACAGTCAGAGACCCCCCATTGTGTGTCTCCCCCTGTACAGTCAGAGACCCCCCATTGTGTGTCTCCCCCTATACTGTCAGAGACCCCCCATTGTGTGTCTCCCCCTATACAGTCAGAGACCCCCCATTGTGTGTCTCCCCCTGTACAGTCAGAGACCCCCCATTGTGTGTCTCCCCCTGTACAGTCAGAGACCCCCCATTGTGTGTCTCCCCCTGTACAGTCAGAGACCCCCCATTGTGTGTCTCCCCCTGTACAGTCAGAGACCCCCCCATTGTGTGTCTCCCCCTGCACAGTCAGAGACCCCCCATTGTGTGTCTCCCCCTGTACAGTCAGAGACCCCCCATTGTGTGTCTCCCCCTGTACAGTCAGAGACCCCCCATTGTGTGTCTCCCCCTGTACAGTCAGAGACCCCCCATTGTGTGTCTCCCCCTATACTGTCAGAGACCCCCCATTGTGTGTCTCCCCCTATACAGTCAGAGACCCCCCATTGTGTGTCTCCCCCTGTACAGTCAGAGACCCCCCATTGTGTGTCTCCCCCTGTACAGTCAGAGACCCCCCCATTGTGTGTCTCCCCTGTACAGTCAGAGACCCCCCCCCATTGTGTGTCTCCCCCTGTACAGTCAGAGACCCCCCATTGTGTGTCTCCCCCTGTACAGTCAGAGACCCCCCATTGTGTGTCTCCCCCTGTACAGTCAGAGACCCCCCATTGTGTGTCTCCCCTGTACAGTCAGAGACCCCCCCCCATTGTGTGTCTCCCCCTGTACAGTCAGAGACCCCCCATTGTGTGTCTCCCCCTGTACAGTCAGAGACCCCCCATTGTGTGTCTCCCCCTGTACAGTCAGAGACCCCCCATTGTGTGTCTCCCCCTGTACAGTCAGAGACCCCCCATTGTGTGTCTCCCCCATACTGTCAGAGACCCCCCATTGTGTGTCTCCCCCTGTACAGTCAGAGACCCCCCCATTGTGTGTCTCCCCTATACAGTCAGAGACCCCCCATTGTGTGTCTCCCCCTGTACAGTCAGAGACCCCCCATTGTGTGTCTCCCCCAATACTGTCAGAGACCCCCCCATTGTGTGTCTCCCCCTGTACAGTCAGAGACCCCCCATTGTGTGTCTCCCCTATACAGTCAGAGACCCCCCATTGTGTGTCTCCCCCTGTACAGTCAGAGACCCCCCATTGTGTGTCTCCCCCTGTACAGTCAGAGACCCCCCATTGTGTGTCTCCCCCTGTACAGTCAGAGACCCCCCATTGTGTGTCTCCCCCTGTACAGTCAGAGACCCCCCCATTGTGTGTCTCCCCCTGCACAGTCAGAGACCCCCCATTGTGTGTCTCCCCCTGTACAGTCAGAGACCCCCCCATTGTGTGTCTCCCCCTATACTGTCAGAGACTCCCCATTGTGTGTCTCCCCCTGTACAGTCAGAGACCCCCCATTGTGTGTCTCCCCCTGTACAGTCAGAGACCCCCCATTGTGTGTCTCCCCCTGTACAGTCAGAGACCCCCCCATTGTGTGTCTCCCCCTATACTGTCAGAGACCCCCCATTGTGTGTCTCCCCCTGTACAGTCAGAGACCCCCCATTGTGTGTCTCCCCCTATACTGTCAGAGACCCCCCATTGTGTGTCTCCCCCTGTACAGTCAGAGACCCCCCATTGTGTGTCTCCCCCTGTACAGTCAGAGACCCCCCATTGTGTGTCTCCCCCTATACTGTCAGAGACCCCCCATTGTGTGTCTCCCCCTATACTGTCAGAGACCCCCCATTGTGTGTCTCCCCCTGTACAGTCAGAGACCCCCCCATTGTGTGTCTCCCCCTGTACAGTCAGAGACCCCCCCATTGTGTGTCTCCCCCTATACTGTCAGAGACCCCCCATTGTGTGTCTCCCCCTATACTGTCAGAGACCCCCCATTGTGTGTCTCCCCCTGTACAGTCAGAGACCCCCCCATTGTGTGTCTCCCCCTGTACAGTCAGAGACCCCCCCATTGTGTGTCTCCCCCTATACTGTCAGAGACCCCCCATTGTGTGTCTCCCCCTGTACAGTCAGAGACCCCCCATTGTATGTCTCCCCCTGTACAGTCAGAGACCCCCCCATTGTGTGTCTCCCCCTATACAGTCAGAGACCCCCCATTGTGTGTCTCCCCCAATACTGTCAGAGACCCCCCATTGTGTGTCTCCCCGTATACTGTCAGAGACCCCCCCATTGTGTGTCTCCCCCTGTACAGTCAGAGACCCCCCCATTGTGTGTCTCCCCCTATACTGTCAGAGACCCCCCATTGTGTGTCTCCCCTATACAGTCAGAGACCCCCCATTGTGTGTCTCCCCGTATACGGTCAGAGACCCCCCATTGTGTGTCTCCCCGTATACAGTCAGAGACCCCCCATTGTGTGTCTCCCCCTGTACAGTCAGAGACCCCCCCATTGTGTGTCTCCCCCTGTACAGTCAGAGACCCCCCATTGTGTGTCTCCCCGTATACAGTCAGAGACCCCCCATTGTGTGTCTCCCCCTGTACAGTCAGAGACCCCCCCATTGTGTGTCTCCCCCTGTACAGTTAGAGACCCCCCCATTGTGTGTCTCCCCCTATACTGTCAGAGACCCCCCATTGTGTGTCTCCCCTATACAGTCAGAGACCCCCCATTGTGTGTCTCCCCCTGTACGGTCAGAGACCCCCCATTGTGTGTCTCCCCGTATACAGTCAGAGACCCCCCATTGTGTGTCTCCCCCATACTGTCAGAGACCCCCCATTGTGTGTCTCCCCCTATACAGTCAGAGACCCCCCATTGTGTGTCTCCCCCTGTACAGTCAGAGACCCCCCATTGTGTGTCTCCCCCATACTGTCAGAGACCCCCCATTGTGTGTCTCCCCTATACAGTCAGAGACCCCCCATTGTGTGTCTCCCCCTGTACAGTCAGAGACCCCCCCATTGTGTGTCTCCCCCTGTACCGTCAGAGACCCCCCATTGTGTGTCTCCCCCATACTGTCAGAGACCCCCCATTGTGTGTCTCCCCCTATACTGTCAGAGACCCCCCCATTCTGTGTCTCCCCCTGTACAGTCAGAGACCCCCCATTGTGTGTCTCCCCCAATACTGTCAGAGACCCCCCATTGTGTGTCTCCCCCAATACTGTCAGAGACCCCCCATTGTGTGTCTCCCCGTATACTGTCAGAGACCCCCCCATTGTGTGTCTCCCCCTGTACAGTCAGAGACCCCCCATTGTGTGTCTCCCCCTATACTGTCAGAGACCCCCCCATTGTGTGTCTCCCCCATACTGTCAGAGACCCCCCATTGTGTGTCTCCCCCTGTACAGTCAGAGACCCCCCATTGTGTGTCTCCCCCTATACAGTCAGCGACCCCCCATTGTGTGTCTCCCCCTATACAGTCAGAGACCCCCCATTGTGTGTCTCCCCCTGTACAGTCAGAGACCCCCCATTGTGTGTCTCCCCGTATACAGTCAGAGACCCCCCCATTGTGTGTCTCCCCCATACTGTCAGAGACCCCCCATTGTGTGTCTCCCCCTGTACAGTCAGAGACCCCCCATTGTGTGTCTCCCCCTGTACAGTCAGAGACCCCCCATTGTGTGTCTCCCCCTATACAGTCAGAGACCCCCCATTGTGTGTCTCCCCCTGTACAGTCAGAGACCCCCCCATTGTGTGTCTCCCCCATACTGTCAGAGACCCCCCCATTGTGTGTCTCCCCCTATACAGTCAGAGACCCCCCCATTGTGTGTCTCCCCCATACTGTCAGAGACCCCCCATTGTGTGTCTCCCCCTGTACAGTCAGAGACCCCCCCATTGTGTGTCTCCCCCTGTACAGTCAGAGACCCCCCATTGTGTGTCTCCCCCTATACTGTCAGAGACCCCCCATTGTGTGTCTCCCCCTATACAGTCAGCAACCCCCCATTGTGTGTCTCCCCCTATACAGTCAGAGACCCCCCATTGTGTGTCTCCCCCTGTACAGTCAGAGACCCCCCATTGTGTGTCTCCCCGTATACAGTCAGAGACCCCCCCATTGTGTGTCTCCCCCATACTGTCAGAGACCCCCCATTGTGTGTCTCCCCCTGTACAGTCAGAGACCCCCCATTGTGTGTCTCCCCCTGTACAGTCAGAGACCCCCCATTGTGTGTCTCCCCCTATACAGTCAGAGACCCCCCATTGTGTGTCTCCCCCTGTACAGTCAGAGACCCCCCATTGTGTGTCTCCCCCTGTACAGTCAGAGACCCCCCATTGTGTGTCTCCCCCTGTACAGTCAGAGACCCCCCCATTGTGTGTCTCCCCCATACTGTCAGAGACCCCCCCATTGTGTGTCTCCCCCTATACAGTCAGAGACCCCCCCATTGTGTGTCTCCCCCATACTGTCAGAGACCCCCCATTGTGTGTCTCCCCCTGTACAGTCAGAGACCCCCCCATTGTGTGTCTCCCCCTGTACAGTCAGAGACCCCCCATTGTGTGTCTCCCCCTGTACAGTCAGAGACCCCCCATTGTGTGTCTCCCCCTGTACAGTCAGAGACCCCCCCCCACATTGTGTGTCTCCCCCATACTGTCAGAGACCCCCCATTGTGTGTCTCCCCGTGTACAGTCAGAGACCCCCCCATTGTGTGTCTCCCCCTGTACAGTCAGAGACCCCCCCATTGTGTGTCTCCCCCTGTACTGTCAGAGACCCCCCCATTGTGTGTCTCCCCCTGTACAGTCAGAGACCCCCCATTGTGTGTCTCCCCCTATACAGTCAGAGACCCCCCATTGTGTGTCTCCCCCTGTACAGTCAGAGACCCCCCCATTGTGTGTCTCCCCTATACTGTCAGAGACCCCCCATTGTGTGTCTCCCCCATACTGTCAGAGACCACTCCCATTGTGTGTCTCCCCCTGTACAGTCAGAGACCCCCCATTGTGTGTCTCCCCCTATACAGTCAGAGACCCCCCATTGTGTGTCTCCCCTATACAGTCAGAGACCCCCCCATTGTGTGTCTCCCCCTGTACTGTCAGAGACCCCCCCATTGTGTGTCTCCCCCTGTACAGTCAGAGACCCCCCCATTGTGTGTCTCCCCCTGTACAGTCAGAGACCCCCCCATTGTGTGTCTCCCCCTGTACAGTCAGAGACCCCCCATTGTGTGTCTCCCCCTATACTGTCAGAGACCCCCCCATTGTGTGTCTCCCCCTGTAGAGTCAGAGACCCCCATTGTGTGTCTCCCCTATACAGTCAGAGACCCCCCATTGTGTGTCTCCCCCTATACAGTCAGAGACCCCCCATTGTGTGTCTCCCCCTATACAGTCAGAGACCCCCCATTGTGTGTCTCCCCCTGTACAGTCAGAGACCCCCCCATTGTGTGTCTCCCCCTATACAGTCAGAGACCCCCCATTGTGTGTCTCCCCCTGTACAGTCAGAGACCCCCCATTGTGTGTCTCCCCCTATACAGTCAGAGACCCCCCATTGTGTGTCTCCCCCTGTACAGTCAGAGACCCCCCCATTGTGTGTCTCCCCCTGTACAGTCAGAGACCCCCCATTGTGTGTCTCCCCCTGTACAGTCAGAGACCCCCCATTGTGTGTCTCCCCCTGTACAGTCAGAGACCCCCCATTGTGTGTCTCCCCCTATACAGTCAGAGACCCCCCATTGTGTGTCTCCCCCTGTACAGTCAGAGACCCCCCATTGTGTGTCTCCCCCTGTACAGTCAGAGACCCCCCCATTGTGTGTCTCCCCCTGTACAGTCAGAGACCCCCCATTGTGTGTCTCCCCCTATACAGTCAGAGACCCCCCATTGTGTGTCTCCCCCTGTACAGTCAGAGACCCCCCATTGTGTGTCTCCCCCTGTACAGTCAGAGACCCCCCCATTGTGTGTCTCCCCCTGTACAGTCAGAGACCCCCCATTGTGTGTCTCCCCCTGTACAGTCAGAGACCCCCCATTGTGTGTCTCCCCCTGTACAGTCAGAGACCCCCCATTGTGTGTCTCCCCCTGTACAGTCAGAGACCCCCCATTGTGTGTCTCCCCCTGTACAGTCAGAGAACCCCCATTGTGTGTCTCCCCCTGTACAGTCAGAGACCCCCCCATTGTGTGTCTCCCCCTGTACAGTCAGAGACCCCCCATTGTGTGTCTCCCCCTATACTGTCAGAGACCCCCCATTGTGTGTCTCCCCCTGTACAGTCAGAGACCCCCCCCATTGTGTGTCTCCCCCTGTACAGTCAGAGACCCCCCCATTGTGTGTCTCCCCCAATACAGTCAGAGACCCCCCATTGTGTGTCTCCCCCATACTGTCAGAGACCCCCCATTGTGTGTCTCCCCCTGTACAGTCAGAGACCCCCCCCATTGTGTGTCTCCCCCTGTACAGTCAGAGACCCCCCCCATTGTGTGTCTCCCCCTGTCCAGTCAGAGACCCCCCATTGTGTGTCTCCCCCTGTACAGTCAGAGACCCCCCCATTGTGTGTCTCCCCCATACTGTCAGAGACCCCCCCATTGTGTGTCTCCCCCTGTACAGTCAGAGACCCCCCATTGTGTGTCTCCCCCTGTACAGTCAGAGACCCCCCATTGTGTGTCTCCCCCATACTGTCAGAGACCCCCCATTGTGTGTCTCCCCCTGTACAGTCAGAGACCCCCCATTGTGTGTCTCCCCCTGTACAGTCAGAGACCCCCCATTGTGTGTCTCCCCCTGTACTGTCAGAGACCCCCCCATTGTGTGTCTCCCCCTGTACTGTCAGAGACCCCCCATTGTGTGTCTCGCCCATACTGTCAGAGACCCCCCCATTGTGTGTCTCCCCTATACAGTCAGAGACCCCCCATTGTGTGTCTCCCCCTGTACAGTCAGAGACCCCCCATTGTGTGTCTCCCCCTATACAGTCAGAGACCCCCCATTGTGTGTCTCCCCCTATACTGTCAGAGACCCCCCATTGTGTGTCTCCCCCTATACTGTCAGAGACCCCCCATTGTTGACTCCCCCATACTGTCAGAGACCCCCCATTGTGTGTCTCCCCCTGTACAGTCAGAGACCCCCCCATTGTGTGTCTCCCCCATACAGTCAGAGACCCCCCATTGTGTGTCTCCCCCTGTACAGTCAGAGACCCCCCATTGTGTGTCTCCCCCATACAGTCAGAGACCCCCCATTGTGTGTCTCCCCCTGTACAGTCAGAGACCCCCCATTGTGTGTCTCCCCCTGTACAGTCAGAGACCCCCCATTGTGTGTCTCCCCCTATACAGTCAGAGACCCCCCATTGTGTGTCTCCCCCTGTACAGTCAGAGACCCCCCATTGTGTGTCTCCCCCTGTACAGTCAGAGACCCCCCATTGTGTGTCTCCCCCTGTACAGTCAGAGACCCCCCATTGTGTGTCTCCCCCTGTACAGTCAGAGACCCCCCCCATTGTGTGTCTCCCCCATACAGTCAGAGACCCCCCATTGTGTGTCTCCCCTATACTGTCAGAGACCCCCCATTGTGTGTCTCCCCCTGTACAGTCAGAGACCCCCCCCATTGTGTGTCTCCCCCTGTACAGTCAGAGACCCCCCCATTGTGTGTCTCCCCCTGTACAGTCAGAGACCCCCCCATTGTGTGTCTCCCCCATACTGTCAGAGACCCCCCATTGTGTGTCTCCCCCATACTGTCAGAGACCCCCCATTGTGTGTCTCCCCCATACTGTCAGAGACCCCCCCATTGTGTGTCTCCCCCTGTACAGTCAGAGACCCCCCCATTGTGTGTCTCCCCCTGTACAGTCAGAGACCCCTCCATTGTGTGTCTCCCCCTATACTGTCAGAGACCCCCCCATTGTGTGTCTCCCCCTGTACAGTCAGAGACCCCCCATTGTGTGTCTCCCCCTGTACAGTCAGAGACCCCCCATTGTGTGTCTCCCCCTGTACAGTCAGAGACCCCCCCATTGTGTGTCTCCCCCTGTACAGTCAGAGACCCCCCCATTGTGTGTCTCCCCCATACTGTCAGAGACCCCCCATTGTGTGTCTCCCCCTGTACAGTCAGAGACCCCCCATTGTGTGTCTCCCCCATACTGTCAGAGACCCCCCATTGTGTGTCTCCCCCTGTACAGTCAGAGACCCCCCATTGTGTGTCTCCCCCTGTACAGTCAGAGACCCCCCATTGTGTGTCTCCCCCATACTGTCAGAGACCCCCCATTGTGTGTCTCCCCCAATACTGTCAGAGACCCCCCATTGTGTGTCTCCCCCTGTACAGTCAGAGACCCCCCATTGTGTGTCTCCCCCATACTGTCAGAGACCCCCCATTGTGTGTCTCCCCCAATACTGTCAGAGACCCCCCATTGTGTGTCTCCCCCTGTACAGTCAGAGACCCCCCCATTGTGTGTCTCCCCCTGTACAGTCAGAGACCCCCCATTGTGTGTCTCCCCCATACTGTCAGAGACCCCCCATTGTGTCTCTCCCCCATACTGTCAGAGACCCCCCATTGTGTGTCTCCCCCATACTGTCAGAGACCCCCCATTGTGTGTCTCCCCCTGTACAGTCAGAGACCCCCCACATTGTGTCTCTCCCTCGATTGAAACCAAGACTCATCACATCATCCCAAGACTCATTCTCTCGCAGGCTCTGAGAGGCCTGGATCTCCTCTCCTCTCTCGGGTTTCCCTTCCTTCTTTTAAACCCCAGCCTGGTCTCACCAAAGCTCTTCCTTGTTTGTTGTTTTTTCTCTGGGAAGCACCATGGGCCGTTTCTCTTGCTATTTGTGGATTTATCTTGTCTCTTTGCCCTTGCACGATGAGCCATGCCTGAGGCCTCTCACTGACGGGCACCATGGAGTCTCACACTGTGTTCCCACTTACCGATTGTAAAAGCAGTGAGCTGCAGTCAAGACCCAGCAAGATCCAATCAGGCTGCCCCCACACAGGAAGCTGTAATCCTTGCTCCTCCGATTGTAGATGAAAATGGCTGCCTGCCACGGGTGGGAGGTGATATCACTGCTTGTCCCACCCAGGATCCGGAATTGGACAGCCCGCGGTCGCCTCTTCCCACACATCCCTGCCACAGGGCACAGCAACAATGGGCAAAGTTACAGCAAATGATCAGACCATTTCCCTCAATTTTAAAATTTTCATCCTCCTGTTCGAATCCCTCAATTGTCTCATCCCCCTCCCTATCTCTGTAACCCCCTCCAGCCCTACACCCCTCCCTATCTCTGTAACCCCCTCCAGCCCTACACCCCTCCCTATCTCTGTAACCCCCTCCAGCCCCACTCCCCTCCCTATCTCTGTAACCCCCTCCAGCCCCACACCCCTCCCTATCTCTGTAACCCCCTCCAGCCCCACTCCCCTCCCTATCTCTGTAACCCCCTCCAGCCCCACACCCCTCCCTATCTCTGTAACCTCCTCCAGCCCCACACCCCTCCCTATCTCTGTAACCCCCTCCAGCCCCACACCCCTCCCTATCTCTGTAACCTCCTCCAGCCCCACACCCCTCCCTATCTCTGTAACCTCCTCCAGCCCCACACCCCTCCCTATCTCTGTAACCTCCTCCAGCCCTACACCCCTCCCTATCTCTGTAACCCCCTCCAGCCCCACACCCCTCCCTATCTCTGTAACCCCCTCCAGCCCCACACCCCTCCCTATCTCTGTAACTCCCTCCAGCCCCACACCCCTCCCTATCTCTGTAACCTCCTCCAGCCCTACACCCCTCCCTATCTCTGTAACCTCCTCCAGCCCCACACCCCTCCCTATCTCTGTAACCCCCTCCAGCCCCACACCCCTCCCTATCTCTGTAACCCCCTCCAGCCCCACACCCCTCCCTATCTCTGTAACCCCCTCCAGCCCCACACCCCTCCCTATCTCTGTAACCCCCTCCAGCCCCACTCCCCTCCCTATCTCTGTAACCCCCTCCAGCCCCACACCCCTCCCTATCTCTGTAACCTCCTCCAGCCCCACACCCCTCCCTATCTCTGTAACCTCCTCCAGCCCCACACCCCTCCCTATCTCTGTAACCCCCTCCAGCCCCACACCCCTCCCTATCTCTGTAACCCCCTCCAGCCCCACACCCCTCCCTATCTCTGTAACTCCCTCCAGCCCCACACCCCTCCCTATCTCTGTAACCTCCTCCAGCCCTACACCCCTCCCTATCTCTGTAACCTCCTCCAGCCCCACACCCCTCCCTATCTCTGTAACCCCCTCCAGCCCCACACCCCTCCCTATCTCTGTAACCCCCTCCAGCCCCACACCCCTCCCTATCTCTGTAACCCCCTCCAGCCCCACTCCCCTCCGAGATCTCTGCGCTCCCCCAATTCTGGCCTTTTGTGCATCCCCGATTTTAATTGGCGGCCGTGCCTTCAGCTGCCCAGGCCTTAAGCTCCAGAATTCCCTCCCTAAACCTCCCCCCCGCCCATCTCTCCCCTCCGCCCATCTCTCCCCTCCCCCCCTCTCTCCCCCCCTCCCCCCTCTCTCCCCCCCCCCCCCCTCTCCCCCCCCCCCCCCCTTGTCAGTGTTTACTGCCCACTTTCTCCCTGGGTCATTCACCAGGGGAAGCTGGTCACCCTGGGAGCTCGGTGAGCTGCTCACAGTTCAGTGCTGCTCGGTGGGCAGCATCCTCCCTGCCAGGGGTGCCCGTCATTCAGGCCACTGTTGGGCACAGCACTGTGGGAGAGCAGGTAGAATTTACCTGCCCCCCAGGGCCAGACTCTGTGTGTGTGTGTGTGTGTGTGAGTGTGTGTGGGTTGTTAGTGTGTGTGGGTTGTTAGTGTGTGTGGGTTCTTAGTGTGTGTGGGTTGTCAGTGTGTGTGGGTTGTTAGTGTGTGTGTCCGGTAAGTGTGTGTTGAGTGGTGTATAATTCTCACCAGTCGGGTCGCAGTGCCGAATGTCACAGTATTCCCAAGTGACTTCTCTGCCCTTCTTAACATGACACCACGGTTTGGAATCTCCATCCGGATTCCTGGAATGGCAACAAGAGATGGTGTGACTGATTGATAGTGAACAGACACGGGGGTAATGGCGACTGATAGTGAACAGACACGGGGGTAATGGTGACTGATAGTGAACAGACACGGGGTAATGGTGAGTATTAGTGAACAGACACGGGGGTAATGGTGAGTGTTAATGAACAGACAGGGGGGTTAATGGTGAGTGTTAGTGAGCAGACACAGGGGGTAATGGTGACTTCTAGTGAACAGATATAGGGTAACGGTGAGTGTTAGTGAACAGACACAGGGGGTGATGGAGACTTCTAGTGAACAGACATGGGGGGTAATGGTGAGTGTTAGTGAACAGACACAGTGGGTAATAGTGAGTGTTAGTGAACAGACACAGGGGGTAATGGTGACTTCTAGTGAACAGATATGGGGTAATGGTGAGTGTTAGTGAACAGACACAGTGGGTGATGGAAACTTCTAGTGAACAGACATGGGGGGGTAATGGTGAGTGTTAGTGAACAGACACAGTGGGTAATAGTGAGTGTTAGTGAACAGACACAGGGGGTAATGGTGACTTCTAGTGAACAGATATGGGTAATGGTGAGTGTTAGTGAACAGACACAGTGGGTAATGGTGAATGTTAGTGAATAGACACAGTGGGTAATGGTGAGTGTTAGTGAATAGACACAGTGGGTAATGGTGAGTGTTAGTGAACAGACACAGTGGGTAATGGTGAGTGTTAGTGAATAGACACAGTGGGTAATGGTGAGTGTTAGTGAATAGACACAGTGGGTAATGGTGAGTGTTAGTGAATAGACACAGTGGGTAATGGTGAGTGTTAGTGAACAGACACAGTGGGTAATGGTGAGTGTTAGTGAATAGACACAGTGGGTAATGGTGAGTGTTAGTGAACAGACACAGTGGGTAATGGTGAGTGTTAGTGAACAGACACAGTGGGTAATGGTGAGTGTTAGTGAATAGACACAGTGGGTAATGGTGAGTGTTAGTGAACAGACACAGTGGGTAATGGTGAGTGTTAGTGAACAGACACAGTGGGTAATGGTGAGTGTTAGTGAACAGACACAGTGGGTAATGGTGAGTGTTAGTGAATAGACACAGTGGGTAATGGTGAGTGTTAGTGAACAGACACAGTGAGTAATGGTGAGTGTCAATGAACAGACAGGGGGGTTAATGGTGAGTGTTAGTGAACAGACGGGGGTGTAATGGTGAGTGTTAGTGAACAGACACAGTGAGTAATGGTGAGTGTTAGTGAATAGACACAGTGGGTAATGGTGAGTGTTAGTGAACAGACACAGTGAGTAATGGTGGGTGTTAATGAACAGACGGGGGTAATGATGAGTGTTAGTGAACAGACACAATGGGTAATGATGAGTGTTAGTGAACAGACGGGGGGGGTAATGGTGAGTGTTAGTGAACAGACACAGTGAGTAATGGTGAGTGTTAGTGAACAGACGGGGGGTAATGGTGAGTGTTAGTGAACAGACGGGGGTGTAATGGTGAGTGTCAGTGAACAGACACAGTGAGTAATGGTGAGTGTTCGTGAACAGACACAGTGAGTAATGGTGAGCGTCAATGAACAGACAGTGAGTAATGGTGAGTGTTAATGAACAGACACAGTGAGTAATGGTGGGTGTTAATGAACAGACGGGGTTAATGGTGAGTGTTAGTGAACAGACACAGTGAGTAATGGTGAGTGTTAGTGAACAGACGGGGGTAATGGTGAGTGTTAGTGAACAGACACAGTGAGTAATGGTGAGTGTTAGTGAACAGACACAGTGAGTAATGGTGAGTGTTAGTGAACAGACGGGGGTAATGGTGAGTGTTAGTGAACAGACACAGTGAGTAATGGTGAGTGTTAGTGAACAGACACAGTGAGTAATGGTGGGTGTTAATGAACAGACACAGTGAGTAATGGTGAGTGTTAGTGAACAGACAGTGAGTAATGGTGAGTGTTAATGAACAGACACAGTGAGTAATGGTGAGTGTTAGTGAACAGACACAGTGAGTAATGGTGAGTGTTAGTGAACAGACACAGTGAGTAATGGTGGGTGTTAATGAACAGACACAGTGAGTAATGGTGAGTGTTAGTGAACAGACACAGTGAGTAATGGTGAGTGTTAGTGAACAGACACAGTGAGTAATGGTGAGTGTTAGTGAACAGACACAGTGAGTAATGGTGGGTGTTAATGAACAGACACAGTGAGTAATGGTGAGTGTTAGTGAACAGACACAGTGAGTAATGGTGAGTGTTAGTGAACAGACACAGTGAGTAATGGTGAGTGTTAGTGAACAGACACAGTGAGTAATGGTGGGTGTTAATGAACAGACGGGGGGTAATGGTGGCAGTACAAAGAAGGTTCACTCGGTTAATCCCGGGGATGAGGGGGTGGACGTATGAGGAGAGGTTGAGTAGATTGGGACTCTA
This sequence comes from Heptranchias perlo, assembly GCF_035084215.1. Taxonomy (NCBI): domain Eukaryota; kingdom Metazoa; phylum Chordata; class Chondrichthyes; order Hexanchiformes; family Hexanchidae; genus Heptranchias; species Heptranchias perlo. The sequence goes on along the minus strand of NC_090344.1, from coordinate 52,489,208 downwards.
CTCATTGGAGTTCAGAAGAATGAGAGGCGATCTTATTGAAACATATAAGATTGTGAAGGGGCTTGATCGGGTGGATGCGGTAAGGATGTTCCCAAGGATGGGTGAAACTAGAACTAGGGGGCATAATCTTAGAATAAGGGGCTGCTCTTTCAAAACTGAGATGAGGAGAAACTTCTTCACTCAGAGGGTAGTAGGTCTGTGGAATTTGCTGCCCCAGGAAGCTGTGGAAGCTACATCATTAAATAAATTTAAAACAGAAATAGACAGTTTCCGAGAAGTAAAGGGAATTAGGGGTTACGGGGAGCGGGCAGGAAATTGGACATGAATTTAAATTTGAGATTAGGATCAGATCAGCCATGATCTTATTAAATGGCGGAGCAGGCTCGAGGGGCCGATTGGCCCACTCCTGCTCCTATTTCTTATGTTCTTATGAGTGTTAGTGAACAGACACAGTGAGTAATGGTGAGTGTTAGTGAACAGACACAGTGAGTAATGGTGAGTGTTAGTGAACAGACACAGTGAGTAATGGTGAGTGTTAGTGAACAGACAGTGAGTAATGGTGAGTGTTAATGAACAGACACAGTGAGTAATGGTGAGTGTTAATGAACAGACACAGTGAGCAATGGTGAGTGTTAATGAACAGACAGTGAGTAATGGTGAGTGTTAATGAACAGACACAGTGAGTAATGGTGAGTGTTAATGAACAGACAGTGAGTAATGGTGAGTGTTAGTGAACAGACACAGTGAGTAATGGTGAGTGTTAATGAACAGACACAGTGAGCAATGGTGAGTGTTAATGAACAGACAGTGAGTAATGGTGAGTGTTAATGAACAGACACAGTGAGTAATGGTGAGTGTTAATGAACAGACAGTGAGTAATGGTGAGTGTTAATGAACAGACACAGTGAGTAATGGTGAGTGTTAATGAACAGACACAGTGAGTAATGGTGAGTGTTAATGAACAGACACAGTGAGTAATGGTGAGTGTTAGTGAACAGACACAGTGAGTAATGGTGAGTGTTAGTGAACAGACACAGTGAGTAATGGTGAGTGTTAATGAACAGACAGTGAGTAATGGTGAGTGTTAATGAACAGACACAGTGAGTAATGGTGAGCGTTAATGAACAGACACAGTGAGTAATGGTGAGCGTTAATGAACAGACAGTGAGTAATGGTGAGTGTTAGTGAACAGACACAGTGAGTAATGGTGAGTGTTAATGAACAGACACAGTGAGTAATGGTGAGTGTTAATGAACAGACACAGTGAGTAATGGTGAGCGTTAATGAACAGACACAGTGAGTAATGGTGAGCGTTAATGAACAGACAGTGAGTAATGGTGAGTGTTAGTGAACAGACACAGTGAGTAATGGTGAGTGTTAATGAACAGACACAGTGAGTAATGGTGAGTGTTAATGAACAGACACAGTGAGTAATGGTGAGTGTTAGTGAACAGACACAGTGAGTAATGGTGAGTGTTAATGAACAGACAGTGAGTAATGGTGAGTGTTAATGAACAGACACAGTGAGTAATGGTGAGTGTTAGTGAACAGACACAGTGAGTAATGGTGAGTGTTAATGAACAGACAGTGAGTAATGGTGAGTGTTAATGAACAGACACAGTGAGCAATGGTGAGTGTTAATGAACAGACAGTGAGTAATGGTGAGTGTTAATGAACAGACACAGTGAGTAATGGTGAGTGTTAATGAACAGACAGTGAGTAATGGTGAGTGTTAATGAACAGACAGTGAGTAATGGTGAGTGTTAATGAACAGACACAGTGAGTAATGGTGAGCGTTAATGAACAGACACAGTGAGTAATGGTGAGCGTTAATGAACAGACAGTGAGTAATGGTGAGTGTTAGTGAACAGACACAGTGAGTAATGGTGAGTGTTAATGAACAGACACAGTGAGTAATGGTGAGTGTTAGTGAACAGACACAGTGAGTAATGGTGAGTGTTAGTGAACAGACACAGTGAGTAATGGTGAGTGTTAATGAACAGACACAGTGAGTAATGGTGAGTGTTAATGAACAGACAGTGAGTAATGGTGAGTGTTAGTGAACAGACACAGTGAGTAATGGTGAGTGTTAATGAACAGACACAGTGAGTAATGGTGAGCGTTAATGAACAGACAGTGAGTAATGGTGAGTGTTAATGAACAGACACAGTGAGTAATGGTGAGCGTTAATGAACAGACAGTGAGTAATGGTGAGTGTTAGTGAACAGACACAGTGAGTAATGGTGAGTGTTAGTGAACAGACACAGTGAGTAATGGTGAGTGTTAATGAACAGACACAGTGAGTAATGGTGAGTGTTAATGAACAGACAGGAGGGTAATGGTGAGTGTTAGTGAACAGACAGGGGGGTAATGGTGGGTGTTAATGAACAGACACAGTGAGTAATGGTGAGTGTTAGTGAACAGACAGGAGGGTAATGGTGAGTGTTAGTGAACAGACAGGGGGGTAATGGTGGGTGTTAATGAACAGACACAGTGAGTAATGGTGAGCGTTAATGAACAGACAGTGAGTAATGGTGAGTGTTAGTGAACAGACACAGTGAGTAATGGTGAGTGTTAATGAACAGACACAGTGAGTAATGGTGAGTATTAATGAACAGACAGGAGGGTAATGGTGAGTGTTAGTGAACAGACAGGGGGGTAATGGTGAGTGTTAGTGAACAGACAGGGGGGTAATGGTGAGTATTAGTGAACTGCCAGTCCTGTCCTCTCCTGACGTGCAGCAGGAGTCCCTGGATGTGGTGAGGAATGGGGGACACTGACTGGTGTTCGCTGTCCCTAATCCAGGCACCACGTGCGCGACTGAGATATCGGTAAGTCCGCACAGGCTTTCCCATCAAATGGCAACGATAATCAAAGACCAACAGTAACTTCCATTTATATAGGAACAAAACGAGGGGAAATCAAAGTGAGAATGTGCAGAAAGTGGAGGAGAGTGTGATTGTTTTTTGATGATGTACCTGCAGTGATTGTGACTGCCCAATCCCAGTCGATGGGCGTTCGGGACCCAGGCATTGACCAGACTGTTACGGACAGACTCGGAATCCCAGCTGAGACAGCGGCTTCCTGACTGAGAGTAGCTCCTGGTTCCCCGATAATCCGCCCCGGACTTGGTGTAGCACTCAGTGCCGAGATCTGCGGCCAAACAGAAGCCTGGTTAATAATCGCCCCTCACTGTACCTGTGTGCCGTGCTCCTGGACGAGTCAGACCCTGAGACCTGGGGCTCCCCCACTCACTGCCTGTGTCTCGAACTGAGCGACACAGAGTTGGGTCCTTTGATTTCACTTTGGTCTGTGTGGACAGCTTCAGTAGCCCCAGTTCAGGGATGTCCAAACCATAGGATCATAGAACGGTTACAGCACAGAAGGAGGCCATTCAGCCCATCAAGCTCATGCTGGCTCCATGTAAGGGCAATCCAGTTAGTCCCACTCCCCCGCCCTATCCCTGTAGCCCTGCTAATTTTTTCCTTTCAAGTACTTATCCAGTTCCCTTTTGAAGGCCATGATTGAATCTGCCTCCACCACCCCCTCGGGCAGTGCATTCCAGATCCTAACCACTCGCTGTGTAAAAACGTTTTTCCTCATGTCACCTTTGGTTCTTTTGCCAATCACCTTAAATCTATGTCCTCTGGTTCTTGATCCTTCCACCAATGGGAACAGTTTCTCTCTATCTACTCTGTCTGGACTCTTCACGATTTTGAACACCTCTATCAAATCTCCTCTCAACCTTCTCTGTTCCAAGGAGAACAACCCCAGCTTCTCCAGTCTATCCACATAACTAAAGTCCCTCATCCCTGGAATCATTCTAGTAAATCTCTTCTGCACCCTCTCTAAGGCCTTCACATCTTTCCTAAAGTGCGGTGCCCAGAACTGGACACAATACTCCAGTTGTGGCTGAACCAGTGTTTTATAAAGGTTCATCATGGCTTCCATACTTTTGTACTCTATGCCTCTATTTATAAAGCCCAGGATCTTGTTTGCTTTTTTAACCACTTTCTCAACCTGCCCTGACACCTTCAACAATTTGTGCACATATACCCCCAGATCCCTCTGTTGGCTGACAAGTCACTTTATCAAACGCCTTTTGAAAGTCTAAATACACCACATCAACCACATTGCCCTCATCAACTCTCTCCGTCAAAACTCTCTCAAGTTAGTTAAACACGATTTGCCTTTAACAAATCCGTGCTGGCTTTCCCGAATTAATCCACACTTGTCCAAGTGACTATTAATTCTGTTCAGGATTATTGTTTCTAAAAGTTTCCCCATCACGGAGGTTAAACTGACTGGCCTGTAGTTGCTGGGTTTATCCTTACACCCTTTTTTGAACAAGTTGGAATTCCCATTCCCAACTTTATCTGGTGACTGTGGTTGGATAATTCTTCCATGTGGATATCAAATGAGGACAGGAGCAGGCTCAGCGGTGATGCCCCATGGTGGAATAGCCTGCCACCACTCCCTGGGCTCACACATGACGGTCAGCTGCCTGGGTGAGGGTCTGGAGTGGTCCCATGGTCAGGGAACTACCCCCATCGAAGCTCCACATCTCCGGGAGAGGGAGTGAAGAAGTTCATGGGTGGGGAGTGGGGGAGGGGTTACTGGAGAGAGGAGGGGGTCATTGGGGGCACTGTAGGGAGACGGAGTTAGGGGGTACTATAGAGAGAGGTGCCATGGAGGGCACTGGAGAGAGAGGGGTTCCAGAGAGAGCGAGAGAGATAGAGATAGAGACCATGTGGGGCACTGGGGGGAGAGAGAGAGAGAGAGAGAGAGAGATAGAGATAGAGATAGAGACCATGTGGGGCACTGGGGGGAGAGAGAGATAGAGAGAGGCACAGAGAGAGAGAGAGAGAGAGATAGAGAGATACCACGGTGGGCACTGGAGAGAGAGAGAGAGATTTTTTTTTTATATTTGTTCATGGGATGTGGGCATCGCTGGCAAGGCCGGCATTTATTGCCCATCCCTAATTGCCCTTGAGAAGGTGGTGGTGAGCCGCCTTCTTGAACCGCTGCAGTCCGTGTGGTGAAGGTTCTCCCACAGTGCTGTTCGGAAGGGAGTTCCAGGATTTTGACCCAGCGACAATGAAGGAACGGTGATATATTTCCAAGTCGGGATGGTGTGTGACTTGGAGGGGAACGTGCAGGTGGTGTTGTTCCCATGCGCCTGCTGCCCTTGTCCTTCTAGGTGGTAGAGGTCGCGGGTTTGGGAGGTGCTGTCGAAGAAGCCTTGGCGAGTTGCTGCAGTGCATCCTGTGGATGGTGCACACTGCAGCCACAGTGCGCCGGTGGTGAAGGGAGTGAATGTTTAGGGTGGTGGATGGGGTGTCAATCAAGCGGGCTGCTTTATCTTGGATGGTGTCGAGCTTCTTGAGTGTTGTTGGAGCTGCACTCATCCAGGCAAGTGGAGAGTATTCCATCACACTCCTGACTTGTGCCTTGTAGATGGTGGAAAGGCTTTGGGGAGTCAGGAGGTGAGTCACTCGCCGCAGAATACCCAGCCTCTGACCTGCTCTTGTAGCCACAGTATTTATATGGCTGGTCCAGTTAAGTTTCTGGTCAATGGTGACCCCCAGGATGTTGATGGTGGGGGATTCGGCGATGGTAATGCCGTTGAATGTCAAGGGGAGGTGGTTAGACTCTCTCTTGTTGGAGATGGTCATTGCCTGGCACTTGTCTGGCGCGAATGTTACTTGCCACTTATCAGCCCAAGCCTGGATGTTGTCCAGGTCTTGCTGCATGTGGGCTCGGACTGCTTCATTATCTGAGGGGTTGCGAATGGAACTGAACACTGTGCAGTCATCAGCGAACATCCCCATTTCTGACCTTATGATGGAGGGAAGGTCATTGATGAAGCAGCTGAAGATGGTTGGGCCTAGGACACTGCCCTGAGGAACTCCTGCAGCAATGCCCTGGGGCTGAGATGCTTGGCCTCCAACAACCACTACCATCTTCCTTTGTGCTAGGTATGACTCCAGCCACTGGAGAGTTTTCCCCCTGATTCCCATTGACTTCAATTTTACTAGGGCTCCTTGGTGCCACACTCGGTCAAATGCTGCCTTGATGTGAAGGGCAGTCACTCTCACCTCACCTCTGCAATTCAGCTCTTTTGTCCATGTTTGGACCAAGGCTGTAATGAGGTCTGGAGCCGAGTGGTCCTGGCGGAACCCAAACTGAGCATCGGTGAGCAGGTTATTGGTGAGTAAGTGCCGCTTGATAGCACTGTCGACGACACCTTCCATCACTTTGCTGATGATTGAGAGTAGACAGATGGGGCGGTAATTGGCCGGATTGGATTTGTCCTGCTTTTTGTGGACAGGACATACCTGGGCAATTTTCCACATTGTCGGGTGGATGCCAGTGTTGTAGCTGTACTGGAACAGCTTGGCTAGAGGCGCAGCTAGTTCTGGAGCACAAGTCTTCAGCACTACAGCTGGGATGTTGTCGGGGCCCATAGCCTTTGCTGTATCCAGTGCACTCAGCCGTTTCTTGATATCACGTGGAGTGAATCAAATTGGCCGAAGACTGGTTTCCGTGATGGTGGGGATATCGGGAGGAGGCTGAGATGGATCATCCACTCGGCACTTCTGGCTGAAGATGGTTGCAAACACTTCAGCTTTGTCTTTTGCACTCACGTACTGGACTCCGCCATCATTGAGGATGGGGATGTTTGCAGAGCCTCCTCCTCCCGTTAGTTGTTTAATTGTCCACCACCATTCACGACTGGATGTGGCAGGACTGCAGAGCTTTGATCTGATCCGTTGGTTGTGGAATCGCTTAGCTCTGTCTATAGCATGTTGCTTCCGCTGTTTAGCATGCATGTAGTCCTGAGTTGTAGCTTCACCAGGTTGGCACCTCATTTTTAGGTACGCCTGGTGCTGCTCCTGGCATGCTCTTCTACACTCCTCATTGAACCAGGGTTGATCCCCTGGCTTGTTGGTAATGGTAGAGTGAGGAATATGCCAGGCCATGGGGTTACAGATTGTGCTGGAATACAATTCTGCTGCTGCTGATGGCCCACAGCGCCTCATGGATGCCCAGTTTTGAGCTGCTAGATCTGTTCTGAATCTATCCCATTTAGCACGGTGGTAGTGCCACACAACACGTTGGATGGTGTCCTCAGTGCAAAGACGGGATTTCATCTCCACGAGGACTGTGCGGTGGTCACTCCTACCAATACTGTCATGGACAGATGCATTTGCGACAGGTAGATTGGTGAGGACGAGGTCAAGTAAGTTTTTCCCTCGTGTTGGTTCGCTCACCACCTGCCGCAGGCCCAGTCTAGCAGCTATGTCCTTCAGGACTCGGCCAGCTCGGTCAGTAGTGGTGCTACCGAGCCACTCTTGGTGATGGACATTGAAGTCCCCCACCCAGAGTACATTTTGTGCCCTTGCTACCCTCAGTGCTTCCTCCAAGTGGTGTTCAACATGGAGGAGGACTGATTCATCAGCTGAGGGAGGACGGTAGGTGGTAATCAGCAGGAGGTTGCCTTGCCCATGTTTGACCTGGTGCCATGAGATTTCATGGGGTCCAGAGTCAATGTTGAGGACTCCCAGGGCCACTCCCTCCTGACTGTATATCACTGTACCGCCACCTCTGGTGGGTCTGTCCTGCCGGTGGGACAGGACATACCCAGGGATGGTGATGGAAGAGTCTGGGACGTTGGCTGAAAGATATGATTCTGTGAGTATGGCTATGTCAGGCTGTTGCTTGACTAGTCTGTGGGACAGCTCTCCCAATTTTGGCACAAGTCCCCAGATGTTAGTAAGGAGGACCTTGCAGGGTCGACTGGGCTTGGTGTTTTGCCGTTGTCGTGTCCGGTGCCTAGTGGTCCGATGCCGGGTGGTCCGTCCGGTTTTATTCTTATTATGACTTTTCGTAGCGAGATTTTACAACTGAGCGACTTGCGAGGCCATTTCAGAGGGCAATTAAGAATCAACCACATTGCTGTGGGTCTGGAGTCACATATAGGCCAGACCGGGTAAGGACAGCAGGTTTCCTTCCCTAAAGGACATTAGTGAACCAGATGGGTTTTTACGACAATCCGGTAGTTTCATGGCCATCATTACTGATACTAGTATTTTAATTCCAGATTTTTATTTAATTAATTGAATTTAAATTCGCCAGCTGCCATGGCAGGATTTGAACTCATGACTCTGGATTTTAGTCCAGGCCTCTGGATTACTAGCCCAGTAACGTAACCACTAGCTACCGTACCCTATGTGGGCACTGGAGAGAGAGAGATAGAGATGGAGAGAGAGAGAGAGACCATGTGGGTCACTGGAGATAGAGAGAGATAGAGAGAGAGAGAGAGATAGAGATGGAGAGAGAGATAGAGATGGAGAGAGAGAGAGAGACCATGTGGGTCACTGGAGATAGAGAGAGATAGAGAGAGAGATAGAGAGAGAGAGAGATACCATGGTGGGCACTGGAGAGAGAGAGATAGAGAGAGAGATAGAGAGAGAGAGAGAGACCATGTGGGTCACTGGAGATAGAGAGAGATAGAGAGAGATAGAGAGAGAGAGAGATACCATGGTGGGCACTGGAGAGATGGAGATGGAGAGAGAGAGAGAGACCATGTAAGTCACTAGAGAGATAGAGAGAGAGATACCACGGTGGGCACCGGAGAGAGAGGCACTATCGGGGGTAGCTGGGAAAGAGATGTAATTTCCAAATGCAGAGAGCTATTTCTGTACCGACGGGGGACACTTGGTTTGAGCCGAGTATGAGGAGACTTACTGTGTGGGCAGGCGGGCGGGTATGAGGAGACTTACTGTGTGGGCAGGCGGGCGGGTATGAGGAGACTTACTGTGTGGGCAGGCGGGCGGGTATGAGGAGACTTACTGTGTGGGCAGGCGGGCGGGTATGAGGAGACTTACTGTGTGGGCAGGCGGGCGGGTATGAGGAGACTTACTGTGTGGGCAGGCGGGCGGGTATGAGGAGACTTACTGTGTGGGCAGGCGGGTATGAGGAGACTTACTGTGTGGGCAGGCGGGCGGGTATGAGGAGACTTACTGTGTGGGCAGGCGGGCAGGCTGCAGTTGTCCCAGGTCAGGATGTGGCCGTTGAAGATGTGGCACCAGGGCATTGTGTCATTATCAGGATTCCTGCAACAGAGAGAGGGGTACATACATAATATACCGAGAGAGAGAGTGGGGGGTACATAGATAACACACCCAGAGAGAGAGGGGGGTACATACATAATATACCGAGAGAGAGAGAGAGAGAGAGGGGGGGTACATACATAACATACAGAGAGAGAGAGGGAGAGAGAGGGGGGGTACATACATAATATACCAAGAGAGAGAGGGAGAGAGAGGGGGGGTACATACATAATATACCAAGAGAGAGGGGGAGAGAGAGGGGGGGTACATACATAATATACCAAGAGAGAGAGGGAGAGAGAGGGGGGGTACATACATAATATACCAAGAGAGAGAGGGAGAGAGAGGGGGGGTACATACATAATATACCGAGAGAGAGAGGGAGAGAGAGAGAGGGGGGGTACATACATAACATACAGAGAGAGAGAGAGGGAGAGAGAGGGGGGGTACATACATAACATACAGAGAGAGAGAGAGGGAGAGAGAGGGGGGGTACATACATAACATACAGAGAGAGAGGGAGAGAGAGGGGGGGTACATACATAACATACAGAGAGAGAGAGAGGGAGAGAGAGGGGGGGTACATACATAACATACAGAGAGAGAGGGAGAGAGAGGGGGGGTACATACATAACATACAGAGAGAGAGAGAGAGAGGGGGGTACATACATAACATACCGAGAGAGAGAGGGAGAGAGAGGGGGGGTACATACATAACATACAGAGAGAGAGAGGGGGGGTACATACATAACATACCAAGAGAGAGAGAGAGAGAGAGAGAGGGGGGGTACATAGATAACACACCCAGAGAGAGAGGGGGGGTACATACATAACATACCGAGAGAGAGAGAGAGAGAGAGAGAGAGGGGGGGTACATACATAATATACCGAGAGAGAGGGAGAGAGAGAGAGAGAGGGGGTACATACATAACATACAGAGAGAGAGAGAGAGGGGGTACATACATAACATATTGAGAGAGGGGGAGAGGGAGAGAGAGGGGGAGAGGAGGAGAGAGGGAGGGAGGGAGAGGGGGAGAGGTGGGGTACCTACATAACATATTGAGAGAGGGGGAGAGATGGGGAGAGAGAGGGAGAGGGGGAGAGGTGGGGTACCTACATAACATATTGAGAGAGGGGGAGAGATGGGGAGAGAGAGGGAGAGGGGGAGAGGTGGGGTACCTACATAACATATTGAGAGAGAGGGAGAGGGGGGAGAGGAGGAGAGAGTGAGGGAGGGAGAGAGTGAGGGAGGGAGAGAGTGAGGGAGGGAGAGAGTGAGGGAGGGAGAGAGTGAGGGAGGGAGGGAGTGAGAGAGAGAGAGAGAGGTGGGGTACATACATAACATATTAAGAGAGGGGGAGAGATGGGGAGAGAGAGGGAGATGGGGAGAGAGGGGGAGAGGGGGAGAGGGGGAGAGGGGGAGAGGGGGAGAGGGAGAGGAGGGGAGAGGGAGAGAGGGGCTGGGGGTACAGCTCCGGGAGCAGAGTAAAGGATGGGTTGTTGTGACCATGAGCTGCTCGGTGAGGTGACGGCCTCCGACCTGCAGTAGTTGTGATTGCCCAGTCCCATCTGTTGTGCGTCCGTCCTGCGTCCATTGTATCGAGTACGAGTGACGACACTGGAGTTCCAGTTCAAGCATTCTCTCCCTGAGCGGCTGAGACTCCATGTCCCTCTGTACTCTGTGCCGCACCCCTGGTAACACTGGGCTGTGGTGTCTGCAACACAAGGAACAGGGAGTCAGGGCTGCAAGAAAGCCCAGGCAGTGGGGTGTGGACGGACAGAGGTGGCAGCAGCTGTGCCCCCCTGAGCTGATCGACTGTACTTACCAAACTCACACAGCTGTCCGCTGTAACCCGCCTGGCACTGGCACACGTAGTGATGTGAATATATGGCCTGATGGCACTGCCCGCCATTGTAGCACTTGTTACGGCCACAAACTGTGAGGAAGGAAACACATTGCTGTCAGTGACAGTCCTTACACACCGCAGGACATGGGATCTGAATCCTTTCATATATTGCAGGCTGGTCAAGGCTGGGGCTGCCTTTAATCAATGGCATGTGACTGCTTTCTGCCTATAGTGAAACGATTGTGGGTCACACTTGTACCCTGTTGGAGATATTTACCCCTGGTTTGCTCCTGACCCTCTGTGTCTGGTCACTAGGAGTTGAACAACAGTCTGACTGTAGCCTTACAAAGCAGAGTGGGTCAGGGGGTCACTGGGTGCAGTCTCTGTTGTCGAATAGTGTTGGCAGGGCCGAGAGAGTTGCTACTTGGAGTAAGTGATGGCTGGGTTTTGCCAGATGGGGATTTTGGAGTGGGGGAGCGGGGCAGAGTAACTGAGGGGTCTGAAGGATGGTTCAAGAAAGATGGACCTTACAGCCTTGAACTGAGGAGGATGAAGGGACATTTTGACACTAAGTGTAATAGAAAGAGTTAATCCTGAGCATTATTTAGTTAAGCCATGACTGCAGGACAGGGGAATGGGGTACAGACTGGGGAAAGGAGAGTCCAGGACTGATGGCAGGTCCCGTTCACACAGAGTGATCAACACCTGGAGTGGGGCAAAAACACCAAACTCATTCAAGAGGCTGTTAGATGCTGAGATGGGGGGAGGAGGGAGGGGGGGAGGGGGAGGAGGAGGAGGGAGGAGGAGGAGGGGGAGGGAGAGGGAGAGGAGGAGGGGGGGGAGGAGGAGGGGGGGAGGGAGAGGAGGAGGAGGAGGAGGAGGAGGAGGGAGGAGGAGGAGGAGGAGGGAGGGGGAGGAGGAGGTGGGGGGGAGGGGGAGGAGGAGGAGGAGGGGGTGGAGGGAGGAGGGATCGTGGGTTTCTGGGCCTGGTGAGGTCGAGGTATTGAAGAGTCTCCCTTGTCTATTCTGATCTTTGTGATGTTTTGGATGCTGATTTTGGGTGTGAGAAATGATGCTTTGTTTTAAGTTGAGTTTATTAACAATCCCAAAGTGCCTCAGTGATTTCAAATCTCTGTTGAACAGATAACAAAAGCAATGCTTGTCCTGCCAGCCGAGCCTGGCGATACCCACCTCGCACGGGCACACTGTGACAATGGATCTTCGAGCGGTCACACCGACAGTACGTGATCTGTCTCCCCTCGGTCTGAAGCCACGTCTCACCTTGCCGACGGAGTTCAGAAGCAGCAGTGTTCACACAATATCCTAAAAACATTCCAAAAACATCGAGTGTGAACAGTGAGCATGGGCTGAGCTCATTTCACACACTGTAAGGACAGGGCAGCTTGGAAACACTCCCTGTTAAGACCAGCCCCACTCTGTAAGGTTATAACAGTGACAGGAAGGACTGAAAAGTAACAGCAAAGTGTATTTATAATTATATCGGGCCTTTAATGTGGTAAAATGTCCCAAGGTGCTTCTCGGGAGTGTTAATATCAGACAAAAACTGACATCGAGCCATATTAGGTCAGGTGATCAAAAGCTTGGTCAAAAGGTCGATTTTAAGGCACAGAGTCCCGTTCCCGCTCTCACTTTACACATTATGATCGTAGTTGCCATTCTATTTGGCCAAAGGAGCCCCTCCCTCGCCCTGCCCACAGGGTGCCAAACTCGCTACCAATCGATTTGGGCAATGGTCTCACCCAGCTCATTGAAAGGCCCAATGCATTCTGAGCGTTTCCTCTCTCACTCGATTCCTCTCCCCTGTTAACTTTCCTCACTCTCTCCCTTCCCTCTTTTTCTTCCTTTTCTCCTTCCTCCACTCCCATCGTCATGTTTCCCTCCCTCCCCCTCTGTCACCTCCCACCCTGTTTCCTGTCCTCACTACAGACCGACAGTGGGCAGGTCTGAGAGGAATCGTCCAGTTAGCATGTGTTCGAGTTGCTCACTGAACTCATGCTGTGATTAAAGAGAATCTCTTTTCACCCCTTCAAACAGTGCAAGAACTGGCAGGAGAGGGCGGCTGGAACCAAATCACCGGGTCAGAGGGGCAGTGGGTGGGTGTGAGAGGGGGAGTGGGTGGGTGTGCGAGGGGCAGTGGGTGGGTGTGCGAGGGGCAGTGGGTGGGTGTGCGAGGGGCAGTGGGTGGGTGTGAGAGGGGGAGTGGGTGGGTGTGAGAGGGGGAGTGGGTGGGTGTGAGAGGGGGAGTGGTTGGGTGTGCGAGGGGCAGTGGGTGGGTGTGCGAGGGGCAGTGGGTGGGTGTGCGAGGGGCAGTGGGTGGGTGTGCGAGGGGCAGTGGGTGGGTGTGCGAGGGGCAGTGGGTGGGTGTGAGAGGGGGAGTGAGGGTGTGAGAGGGGGAGTGGGTGGGTGTGAGAGGGGGAGTGGGTGGGTGTGAGAGGGGGAGTGAGGGTGTGCGAGGGGCAGTGGGTGGGTGTGCGAGGGGCAGTGGGTGGGTGTGCGAGGGGCAGTGGGTGGGTGTGCGAGGGGCAGTGGGTGGGTGTGCGAGGGGCAGTGGGTGGGTGTGCGAGGGGCAGTGGGTGGGTGTGCGAGGGGCAGTGGGTGGGTGTGCGAGGGGCAGTGGGTGGGTGTGCGAGGGGCAGTGGGTGGGTGTGCGAGGGGCAGTGGGTGGGTGTGCGAGGGGCAGTGGGTGGGTGTGCGAGGGGCAGTGGGTGGGTGTGCGAGGGGCAGTGGGTGGGTGTGCGAGGGGCAGTGGGTGGGTGTGCGAGGGGCAGTGGGTGGGTGTGCGAGGGGGAGTGGGTGGGTGTGCGAGGGGGAGTGGGTGGGTGTGCGAGGGGGAGTGGGTGGGTGTGCGAGGGGCAGTGGGTGGGTGTGCGAGGGGGAGTGGGTGGGTGTGAGAGGGGGAGTGAGGGTGTGAGAGGGGCAGTGGGTGGGTGTGCGAGGGGGAGTGGGTGGGTGTGAGAGGGGGAGTGAGGGTGTGAGAGGGGGAGTGAGGGTGTGAGGGTGCAAGTGGGGGTGTGAGAGGGGGAGTGAGGGTGTGAGAGGGGGAGTGAGGGTGTGAGGGTGCAAGTGGGGGTGTGAGAGGGGGAGTGAGGGTGTGAGAGGGGGAGTGAGGGTGTGAGAGGGGGAGTGAGGGTGTGAGAGGGGGAGTGAGGGTGTGAGAGGGGGAGTGAGGGTGTGAGGGTGCAAGTGGGGGTGTGAGAGGGGGAGTGAGGGTGTGAGAGGGGGAGTGAGGGTGTGAGGGTGCAAGTGGGGGTGCGAGTGGGGGTGCGAGCGAGGGTGTGACCATCAGGAGATTCTAAACCATCAAATCATTTGATTTGGCACCAAGTCGAGGGGTTTTTCATGTTTCACTGTGTGTAAAACAAAGATATCGAGTGTGAGCCGGGACTCAGTGATTGCACTCTCATCTCGGAGTCAGGAGGTCGTGGGTTCAAGTCCCACTCCAGAGACTTTGAATATATAATCCAGACTGACACTCCCAGTGCAGAACTGAGGGAGCGCCGCACTGTCGGAGGGTCAGTACTGAGGGAGCGCCGCACTGTCGGAGGGTCAGTACTGAGGGAGCGCCGCACTGTCGGAGGGGCAGTACTGAGGGAGCGCCGCACTGTCGGAGGGTCAGTACTGAGGGAGCGCCGCACTGTCGGAGGGGCAGTACTGAGGGAGCGCCGCACTGTCGGAGGGTCAGTACTGAGGGAGTGCCGCACTGTCGGAGGGTCAGTACTGAGGGAGTGCTGCACTGTCGGAGGGTCAGTACTGGGGGAGTGCCGCACTGTCGGAGGGTCGGTACTGAGGGAGTGCCGCACTGTCGGAGGGTCGGTACTGAGGGAGTGCTGCACTGTCGGAGGGTCAGTAGTGAGGGAGCGCTGCACTGTCGGAGGGTCAGTACTGAGGGAGTGCTGCACTGTCGGAGGGTCAGTACTGAGGGAGCGCCGCACTGTCGGAGGGTCAGTACTGAGGGAGTGCTGCACTGTCGGAGGGTCAGTAGTGAGGGAGCGCTGCACTGTCGGAGGGTCAGTACTGAGGGAGTGCTGCACTGTCGGAGGGTCAGTACTGAGGGAGTGCTGCACTGTCGGAGGGTCAGTACTGAGGGAGTGCTGCACTGTCGGAGGGTCAGTACTGAGGGAGCGCTGCACTGTCGGAGGGTCAGTACTGAGGGAGTGCTGCACTGTCGGAGGGTCAGTACTGAGGGAGTACACGGGTTTGTGGGACTGCACTGTCTTCTGGTGGGAAGAGAAAGTAATGCTGGTAGATGAGACACCTGGCACTTGTTGAAAAGGACTGAGCTCCCCATCTGTCCTGACCAACATTCCCTCCCAGTGACTGATCCTCCAATCATTGCTGGTTGTGGAACTTGCTGTGTGCAAAATGGCTCCCAGGTTTTGCCTGTACCACAGTCAGCACAGTTGAAAGTAATTCGGTGCTTTTGGAACTTTGATCAGACGGTATGTAAACACACAGCCCTTTTGATTAACCAAGGACGGTCTGGACTACAGCAGATTCAGCTGCAGTGCAAGGTTGTGGGGAGGGAGGGCTGGATAGTCACTGTGTTATCTGATTGGGTGTGGGATTGGTTGTACTCTTGCTGTACCCTTGCAGCGTAATCTAGGAGTGAATTGGTTAACGACCGCGAACAGCACTCGGCAGTAAGGGACATGACTGTTGGGGGATGCCCTGAGGACGAGGAGACAACAGGTGTGGGCTTCAGATCCTGTTATCAGTGAGGCTCAGCTGGTGACTGAGCCTGTGTGAGACAGCTGAGGCACAAAACACAACACACACACAAGACATCAACAATCCGTGAGTGGGGACAAAGGAACCAGACAGAATCACACAGACAGACAGACAGACAGACGCACGCACAGAGACAGACGCACGCACAGAGACAGACGCACGCACAGAGACAGACGCACGCACAGAGACAGACGCACGCACAGAGACAGACGCACGCACAGAGACAGACGCACGCACAGAGACAGACGCACGCACAGAGACAGACGCACGCACAGAGACAGACGCACGCACAGAGACACACGCACGCACAGAGACACACGCACGCACAGAGACACACCGCACGCACAGAGACACACCGCACGCACAGAGACACACCGCACGCACAGAGACACACCGCACGCACAGAGACACACCGCACGCACAGAGACACACCGCACGCACAGAGACACACCGCACGCACAGAGACACACCGCACGCACAGAGACACACCGCACGCACAGAGACACACCGCACGCACAGAGACACACCGCACGCACAGAGACACACCGCACGCACAGAGACACACCGCACGCACAGAGACACACCGCACGCACAGAGACACACCGCACGCACAGAGACACACCGCACGCACAGAGACACACCACACGCACAGAGACACACACGCACAGAGACACACACGCACAGAGACACACACGCACAGACGTGTTGGAGGCCATTCTGTACCAGCACTGGGGATTGGTACAGAGAGCAACTCACCTCGAGACGAATAGTAGTTGAATGATCTCGTCCCTCTTTTAAATCGCAAGTGCTGTGGCTGAAACAGAAAAGTAAATCATCGAATGATACAGCACAGGAGGAGGCCATTCAGCCCATCGTGGCTGTGCCGGCTCTGTGAAAGAGCTATCCAATTAGTCCCACTCCCCTACCCTTTCCCAGTATTTATCCAATTCCCTTTTGAAAGTTACCATTGAATCTGCTCCCACCGCCCTGTCAGGCAGCGCATTCCAGATCTGTGATGTACAAGTGGAACAGACAGCCATTGGTTGAGACACCCCTCCATCTATTTGCTGGGAAGGGGGGAGATTGCAGAGGGTCAGTCCAAGTTTACTGCAACTCTTGCCCCCGCAAGGGATGGCTCTATCGCTGTGTCTCTGTCTTCAAACAATTGATTTGGACAGTGACCAGCCCTCAGTCTGAGGTGCTGATAAGGAGAAGGTTCACTCGGTTGATTCCGGGTATGGAAGGGTTGTCTTATGAGGAAAGATTGAACAGGTTGGGTCTGTACTCATTGGAGTTTAGAAGAATGAGAGGAGATCTTATTGAAACATACAAGATTCTGAGGGGACTCGATAGGGTAGATGCTGAGAGGATGTTACCCCTCATGGGGGAATCTAAAACTCGGGGGCATAGTCTCAGAATAAGGGGTCACCTGTTTAAGACGGAAATGAGGAGGAATTTCTTCTCCCAGAGGGTCGTGAATCTTTGGAATTCTTTATCCCATGAAGCTGTGGAGGCTGAGTCATTGAATACATTCAAGGCTGAGTTAGACACATTTTTGATCAGCGAGGGAGTCAAAGGATATGGGGAAAGGGCGGGAAAGTGGAGTTGAGCTAAAAATCAGATCAGCCATGATCTCATTGAATGGCGGAGCAGGCTCGAGGGGCCGAATGGCCAACTCCTGCTCCTATCTCTTGTGGTCTAATGATACAGAACAGTGTCTGTGAGATGTGACAGAGAACAGACATCAGTCCACATTCTCACCAGCCCTGTATACGGACCAGAGCCTCTGCTGCCCAGTTACACTTCGCTCTTCCAGCTGGCTTCAGGATCATAAGTTTACAGAAATAAACTGAGTGTTTGTTTAAAGAGAGCCCCTTGTGCTGAGATAATGTGTGGGACCCCTGTCTGTTCACTCAGTACCTCACCCCGTACAAGGGTCTGAGTGCAGACCTTCCACCTGCCCTGTCACCGGCCCTTCCGTCTGTTACATGAGAAATAAAACGGACAACGTGTAAACTGCCCACAGTTTCCCCATTCCCATTTTCCTCCTTGTGAGTCACAGGGAAGGTCAGAGACCCAGAGCGACAAGGAGCAGATAGTCCAGTACCAACACTGTGCAGAGACAGACAGACAGACAGACCCACCCACCCAGAGCGACAAGGAGCAGATAGTCCAGTACCAACACAGTGCAGAGACAGACAGACAGACAGACAGACCCACCCACCCAGAGCGACAAGGAGCAGATAGTCCAGTACCAACACTGTGCCCAATCACTGTACAAAGGGAGGGAGGGAGAGAGAGGGAGTGAGAGGGAGTGAGAGTCAACAAGAGACAGTGAAAGAAAAGAGAGAAACAGGAGAGATAGAAAGATGGGAAGGAGGCCGAGAATGAAGGGGTTGGAATAGCAGCTGCCCTGAGCCAGCGAGTGCCTTACCTCCGATGCCACAGCGAGTGTGAGGAGCAGAGTAACAGCAGTGGGAATCCCCAACACTTTCATCATCTTCCTTTATCTTGTTCCTCAAATCGTCTGCTGCAAAACAAAAACATTCCATGAAACCATTTTGAATATTTGCGGCTGGCCAGGGGTTGTTGGCCAGTTTGAGGTGTGCTCCTCATACTCTGTGTCTCAGGCCTTCCTGTTGTGACACAGAACCACAGGCTGCATTGCAGGGCCCAGCACGACCTGTCAATACAGCGTCTGATGGCAATACGACCAATCTTCAGGGGCTGAGTGGCCAGTCCTTGACACCTGGGGAGTATTCCTTTACAGTGGGGGAGTTTACCCCATTACGAGCCTGATCTTTACAATGGGGGAGTTTACCCCATTACGAGCCTGATCTTTACAGTGGGGGAGTTTACCCCATTACGAGCCTGATCTTTACAATGGGGGAGTTTACCCCATTACGAGCCTGATCTTTACAATGGGGGAGTTTACCCCATTACGAGCCTGATCTTTACAATGGGGGAGTTTACCCCATTACGAGCCTGATCTTTACAGTGGGGGAGTTTACCCCATTACGAGCCTGATCTTTACAATGGGGGAGTTTACCCCATTACGAGCCTGATCTTTACAGTGGGGGAGTTTACCCCATTACGAGCCTGATCTTTACAATGGGGGAGTTTACCCCATTACGAGCCTGATCTTTACAGTGGGGGAGTTTACCCCATTACGAGCCTGATCTTTACAGTGGGGGAGTTTACCTCATTACGAGCCTGATCTTTACAGTGGGGGAGTTTACCTCATTGCGAGCCTGATCTTTACAGTGGGGGAGTTTACCTCATTGCGAGCCTGATCTTTACAATGGGGGAGTTTACCCCATTACGAGCCTGATCTTTACAATGGGGGAGTTTACCTCATTGAGAGCCTGATCTTTACAATGGGGGAGTTTACCCCATTACGAGCCTGATCTTTACAATGGGGGAGTTTACCCCATTACGAGACTGATCTTTACAATGGGGGAGTTTACCCCATTACGAGACTGATCTTTACAGTGGGGGAGTTTACCTCATTGAGAGCCTGATCTTTACAACAGGGGAGTTTACCTCATTGCGAGCCTGATCTTTACAGTGGGGGAGTTTACCTCATTACGAGCCTGATCTTTACAATGGGGGAGTTTACCCCATTACGAGCCTGATCTTTACAATGGGGGAGTTTACCTCATTGCGAGCCTGATCTTTACAATGGGGGAGTTTACCTCATTGCGAGCCTGATCTTTACAGTGGGGGAGTTTACCTCATTACGAGCCTGATCTTTACAGTGGGGGAGTTTACCCCATTACGAGCCTGATCTTTACAATGGGGGAGTTTACCTCATTGCGAGCCTGATCTTTACAGTGGGGGAGTTTACCTCATTACGAGCCTGATCTTTACAATGGGGGAGTTTACCCCATTGCGAGCCTGATCTTTACAATGGGGGAGTTTACCCCATTGCGAGCCTGATCTTTACAATGGGGGAGTTTACCTCATTACGAGCCTGATCTTTACAATGGGGGAGTTTACCTCATTGCGAGCCTGATCTTTACAGTGGGGGAGTTTACCTCATTGCGAGCCTGATCTTTACAATGGGGGAGTTTACCCCATTACGAGCCTGATCTTTACAATGGGGGAGTTTACCTCATTGAGAGCCTGATCTTTACAATGGGGGAGTTTACCCCATTACGAGCCTGATCTTTACAATGGGGGAGTTTACCCCATTACGAGCCTGATCTTTACAATGGGGGAGTTTACCCCATTACGAGACTGATCTTTACAGTGGGGGAGTTTACCTCATTGAGAGCCTGATCTTTACAACAGGGGAGTTTACCTCATTGCGAGCCTGATCTTTACAGTGGGGGAGTTTACCTCATTACGAGCCTGATCTTTACAATGGGGGAGTTTACCCCATTACGAGCCTGATCTTTACAATGGGGGAGTTTACCTCATTGCGAGCCTGATCTTTACAATGGGGGAGTTTACCTCATTGCGAGCCTGATCTTTACAGTGGGGGAGTTTACCTCATTACGAGCCTGATCTTTACAGTGGGGGAGTTTACCCCATTACGAGCCTGATCTTTACAATGGGGGAGTTTACCTCATTGCGAGCCTGATCTTTACAGTGGGGGAGTTTACCTCATTACGAGCCTGATCTTTACAATGGGGGAGTTTACCCCATTGCGAGCCTGATCTTTACAATGGGGGAGTTTACCCCATTGCGAGCCTGATCTTTACAATGGGGGAGTTTACCTCATTACGAGCCTGATCTTTACAATGGGGGAGTTTACCTCATTGCGAGCCTGATCTTTACAGTGGGGGAGTTTACCCCATTACGAGCCTGATCTTTACAATGGGGGAGTTTACCCCATTACGAGCCTGATCTTTACAGTGGGGGAGTTTACCCCATTACGAGCCTGATCTTTACAGTGGGGGAGTTTACCTCATTACGAGCCTGATCTTTACAGTGGGGGAGTTTACCTCATTGCGAGCCTGATCTTTACAGTGGGGGAGTTTACCTCATTGCGAGCCTGATCTTTACAATGGGGGAGTTTACCCCATTACGAGCCTGATCTTTACAATGGGGGAGTTTACCTCATTGAGAGCCTGATCTTTACAATGGGGGAGTTTACCCCATTACGAGCCTGATCTTTACAATGGGGGAGTTTACCCCATTACGAGACTGATCTTTACAGTGGGGGAGTTTACCTCATTGAGAGCCTGATCTTTACAATGGGGGAGTTTACCTCATTGCGAGCCTGATCTTTACAGTGGGGGAGTTTACCTCATTACGAGCCTAATCTTTTCAATGGGGGAGTTTACCCCATTACGAGCCTGATCTTTACAATGGGGGAGTTTACCTCATTGCGAGCCTGATCTTTACAATGGGGGAGTTTACCTGATTGCGAGCCTGATCTTTACAGTGGGGGAGTTTACCTCATTACGAGCCTGATCTTTACAGTGGGGGAGTTTACCCCATTACGAGCCTGACCTTTACAATGGGGGAGTTTACCCCATTACGAGCCTGATCTTCACAATGGGGGAGTTTACCCCATTGCGAGCCTGATCTTTACAATGGGGGAGTTTAACCCATTGTGAGCCTGATCTTTACAGTGGGGGAGTTTACCCCATTACGAGCCTGATCTTTACAATGGGGGAGTTTACCCCATTGCGAGCCTGATCTTTACAATGGGGGAGTTTAACCCATTGCGAGCCTGATCTTTACAGTGGAGGAGATTACCCCATTACGAGCCTGATCTTTACAATGGGGGAGTTTACCTCATTGCGAGCCTGATCTTTACAGTGGGGGAGTTTACCTCATTACGAGCCTGATCTTTACAATGGGGGAGTTTACCCCATTGCGAGCCTGATCTTTACAATGGGGGAGTTTACCCCATTGCGAGCCTGATCTTTACAATGGGGGAGTTTACCTCATTACGAGCCTGATCTTTACAATGGGGGAGTTTACCTCATTGCGAGCCTGATCTTTACAGTGGGGGAGTTTACCTCATTGCGAGCCTGATCTTTACAATGGGGGAGTTTACCTCATTACGAGCCTGATCTTTACAATGGGGGAGTTTACCTCATTACGAGCCTGATCTTTACAATGGGGGAGTTTACCCCATTACGAGCCTGATCTTTACAATGGGGGAGTTTACCCCATTACGAGACTGATCTTTACAGTGGGGGAGTTTACCTCATTGAGAGCCTGATCTTTACAATGGGGGAGTTTACCTCATTGCGAGCCTGATCTTTACAGTGGGGGAGTTTACCTCATTACGAGCCTGATCTTTACAATGGGGGAGTTTACCTCATTGCGAGCCTGATCTTTACAGTGGGGGAGTTTACCTCATTACGAGCCTGATCTTTACAGTGGGGGAGTTTACCCCATTACGAGCCTGATCTTCACAATGGGGGAGTTTACGCCATTACGAGCCTGATCTTCACAATGGGGGAGTTTACCCCATTGCGAGCCTGATCTTTACAATGGGGGAGTTTAACCCATTGTGAGCCTGATCTTTACAGTGGGGGAGTTTACCCCATTACGAGCCTGATCTTTACAATGGGGGAGTTTACCCCATTGCGAGCCTGATCTTTACAATGGGGGAGTTTAACCCATTGCGAGCCTGATCTTTACAGTGGGGGAGATTACCTCATTACGAGACTGATCTTTACAATGGGGGAGTTTACCTCATTGCGAGCCTGATCTTTACAATGGGGGAGTTTACCCCATTACGAGCCTGATCTTTACAATGGGGGAGATTACCCCATTACGAGACTGATCTTTACAATGGGGGAGTTTACCTCATTGCGAGCCTGATCTTTACAATGGGGGAGTTTACCTCATTGAGAGCCTGATCTTTACAATGGGGGAGTTTACCCCATTACGAGCCTGATCTTTACAATGGGGGAGTTTACCTCATTACGAGCCTGATCTTTACAATGGGGGAGTTTACCCCATTGCGAGCCTGATCTTTACAATGGGGGAGTTTACCCCATTGCGAGCCTGATCTTTACAATGGGGGAGTTTACCTCATTACGAGCCTGATCTTTACAATGGGGGAGTTTACCTCATTGCGAGCCTGATCTTTACAGTGGGGGAGTTTACCTCATTGCGAGCCTGATCTTTACAATGGGGGAGTTTACCTCATTACGAGCCTGATCTTTACAATGGGGGAGTTTACCTCATTACGAGCCTGATCTTTACAATGGGGGAGTTTACCTCATTACGAGCCTGATCTTTACAATGGGGGAGTTTACCTCATTGCGAGCCTGATCTTTACAATGGGGGAGTTTACCTCATTACGAGCCTGATCTTTACAATGGGGGAGTTTACCCCATTACGAGACTGATCTTTACAATGGGGGAGTTTACCTCATTGCGAGCCTGATCTTTACAATGGGGGAGTTTACCCCATTACGAGCCTGATCTTTACAATGGGGGAGTTTACCTCATTGAGAGCCTGATCTTTACAATGGGGGAGTTTACCCCATTACGAGCCTGATCTTTACAATGGGGGAGTTTACCCCATTACGAGCCTGATCTTTACAATGGGGGAGTTTACCTCATTGCGAGCCTGATCTTTACAATGGGGGAATTTACCTCATTGCGAGCCTGATCTTTACAGTGGGGGAGTTTACCTCATTACGAGCCTGATCTTTACAGTGGGGGAGTTTACCCCATTACGAGCCTGATCTTCACAATGGGGGAGTTTACCCCATTGCGAGCCTGATCTTTACAATGGGGGAGTTTAACCCATTGTGAGCCTGATCTTTACAGTGGGGGAGTTTACCCCATTACGAGCCTGATCTTTACAATGGGGGAGTTTACCCCATTGCGAGCCTGATCTTTACAATGGGGGAGTTTAACCCATTGCGAGCCTGATCTTTACAGTGGGGGAGTTTACCTCATTGCGAGCCTGATCTTTACAATGGGGGAGTTTACCTCATTACGAGCCTGATCTTTACAATGGGGGAGTTTACCTCATTGCGAGCCTGATCTTTACAATGGGGGAGTTTACCTCATTACGAGCCTGATCTTTACAATGGGGGAGTTTACCCCATTACGAGACTGATCTTTACAATGGGGGAGTTTACCTCATTGCGAGCCTGATCTTTACAATGGGGGAGTTTACCCCATTACGAGCCTGATCTTTACAATGGGGGAGTTTACCTCATTGAGAGCCTGATCTTTACAATGGGGGAGTTTACCCCATTACGAGCCTGATCTTTACAATGGGGGAGTTTACCCCATTACGAGCCTGATCTTTACAATGGGGGAGTTTACCTCATTGCGAGCCTGATCTTTACAATGGGGGAATTTACCTCATTGCGAGCCTGATCTTTACAGTGGGGGAGTTTACCTCATTACGAGCCTGATCTTTACAGTGGGGGAGTTTACCCCATTACGAGCCTGATCTTCACAATGGGGGAGTTTACCCCATTGCGAGCCTGATCTTTACAATGGGGGAGTTTAACCCATTGTGAGCCTGATCTTTACAGTGGGGGAGTTTACCCCATTACGAGCCTGATCTTTACAATGGGGGAGTTTACCCCATTGCGAGCCTGATCTTTACAATGGGGGAGTTTAACCCATTGCGAGCCTGATCTTTACAGTGGGGGAGTTTACCCCATTACGAGCCTGATCTTTACAATGGGGGAGTTTACCTCATTGCGAGCCTGATCTTTACAGTGGGGGAGTTTACCCCATTGCGAGCCTGATCTTTACAATGGGGGAGTTTACCTCATTACGAGCCTGATCTTTACAATGGGGGAGTTTACCTCATTACGAGCCTGATCTTTACAATGGGGGAGTTTACCCCATTGCGAGCCTGATCTTTACAATGGGGGAGTTTACCTCATTACGAGCCTGATCTTTACAATGGGGGAGTTTACCTCATTACGAGCCTGATCTTTACAATGGGGGAGTTTACCCCATTACGAGACTGATCTTTACAATGGGGGAGTTTACCTCATTGCGAGCCTGATCTTTACAATGGGGGAGTTTACCTCATTGCGAGCCTGATCTTTACAATGGGGGAGTTTACCTCATTGCGAGCCTGATCTTTACAGTGGGGGAGTTTACCTCATTGCGAGCCTGATCTTTACAATGGGGATGTTTACCCCATTGCGAGCCTGATCTTAACAATGGGGGAGTTTACCCCATTGCGAGCCTGATCTTTACAATGGGGGAGTTTACCCCATTGCGAGCCTGATCTTTACAGTGGGGGAGTTTACCCCATTGCGAGCCTGATCATTACAATGGGGGAGTTTACCTCATTACGAGCCTGATCTTTACAATGGGAACCTGAGCAGGGAGACAGAGGAGGGGGAAACAAGGACAGAAACAAAAGACAGAAAGGGAAGAAGCAATAGTGGAAGGCAGAGAAAACAAGGGCGAAAAACAAATAGGGCCATAGTGCAAAATAAAACTAAGATGACTAGCAATCTTAAAAAGACAAGTCTAAAGGCATTGTGTCTTAATGCGCGGAGCATTCACAATAAGGTAGATGAATTAACAGCGCAGATAGATATTAACGGTTGTGATATAGTTGCGATTATGGAGACATGGCTGCAGGGTGACCAAGGATGGGAACTGAACATCCAGGGGTATTCAATATTTAGGAAGGACAGGAAAAAAGGGAAAGGAGGTGGGGTAGCGTTGTTAGTAAAGGAGGAAATCAATGCAATAGTGAGGAAGGATATTGGCTCGGAAAATCACAATGTGGAATCTGTATGGGTGGAGCTAAGAAACACCAAGGGGTAGAAAACGTTGGTGGGGGTTGTCTACAGGCCCCCAAACAGTAGTGGAGATGTCGGGGAGGGCATTAAACAGGAAATTAGAGACGCATGCAAGAAGGGTACAACTATAATCATGGGTGACTTTAATCTACACATAGATTGGTCAAACCAAATGAGCAATAATACTGTGGGGGAGGAATTCCTGGAGTGTGTATGTGATGGTTTTCTGGACCAATACGTTGAGGAACCAACTAGAGAACAGGCGATCCTGGACTGGGTATTGTGCAATGAGAAAGGATTAATTAACAATCTTGTTGTGCGGGTCCCTTAGGGAAGAGCGACCATAACATGAGAGAATTCCTCATTAAGATGGAGAGTGAAGTAGTTGAATCTGAAAGTAGGATCCTGAATCTAAATAAAGGAAATTACGAAAGTATGAGGTGTGAGTTGGCGATGATAGATCGGGGAACTTTACTAAAAGGGATGACGGTGGATAGGCAATGGCTAATATTTAAAGAACGTATGCAGGAATTACAACAATTATTCATTCCAGTCTGGCGCAAAAATGAAACAGGAAATGTGGCTCAACTGTGGCTTACAAAAGAAATTAGGGATATTATTAGATCCAAAGAGGAGGCATATAAAATTGCCAGAAAAAGCGACAAGCCTGAGGATTGGGAGCAGTTCAGAATTCAGCAAAGGAGGACAAAGAGATTGATTAAGAGGGGAAAAAGAGAGTATGAGAGTAAACTAGCAGGGAACATAAAAACTGACTGTAAAAGCTTCTATAAATATGGCAAGAGAAAAAGATTAGTGAAGACAAATGTAGGTCCCTTACAGTCAGAAATGGGGGAAATTATAATGGGGAACAAAGAAATGGCAGAACAATTAAACACATACTTTGGTTCTGTCCTCACAAAGGAGGACACAAATAACCTCCCAGAAATGTTAGGGAACCAAGGGTCTAGTGAGAGGGAGGAAATGAAGGAAACCAGTATTAGTAAAAAAAAGTGCTTGGGAAATTAATGGGGCTAAAGGCTGACAAATCCCCAGGGCCTGATAATCCACATCCCAGAGTACTAAAGGAAGTGGCCCTGGAAATAGTGGATGCATTGGTGATCATCTTCCAAAATTCTATAGACTCTGGAACAGTTCCGACAGATTGGAGGGTGGCAAATGTAACCCCACTATTTAAAAAAGGAGGGAGAGAAAAAACAGGGAATTACAGACCAGTTAGCCTAACATCAGTAGTGGGGAAAATGCTAGAGACTATTATAAAAGATGTGATAACAGAACACTTGGAAGGAATTTACGGGATTGGACAAAGTCAGCATGGGTTTATGAAAGGGAAATCATGCTTAACAAATCTACTGGAGTTTTTTGAGGATGTAACTAGTAGAATAGATAGGGGAGAACCAGTGGATGTGGTGTACTTGGATTTTCAGAAGGCTTTTGATAAGGTCCCACACAAGAGGTTAGTGTGCAAAATTAAAGCACATGGGATTGGGGGGAATATACTGGCATGGATTGAGAATTGGTTGACAGACAGGAATCAGAGAGTCGGAATAAACGGGTCTTTTTCCAGGTGGCAGGCAGTGACTAGTGGGGTACCGCAGGGATCAGTGCTTGGGCCCCAGCTATTCACAATACATATCAATGATTTGGATGAGGGAACTAAATGTAACATTTCCAAGTTTGCAGACGACACAAAGCTGGGGTGGAATGTGAGCTGTGAGGAGGATGCAAAGAGGCTCCAATGTGATTTAGACAAGTTGGGTGAGTGGGCAAGAACATGGCAGATGCAGTATAACATGGATAAATGTGAGGTTATCCACTTTGGTTGTAAAAACAGAAAGGCAGATTATTATCTGAATGGTGATGGATTGGGAAAAGGGGAGGTGCAACGAGACCTGGGTGTCCTTGTACACCAGTCGCTGAAAGCGAGCATTCAGGTGCAGCAAGCAGTTAGGAAGGCGAATGGTATGTTGGCCTTCATTGCAAGAGGATTTGAGTACAGGAGCAGGGATGTCTTACTGCAGTTATACAGGGCCTTGGTGAGACCACATCTGGAGTATTGTGTGCAGTTTTGGTCTCCTTATCTGAGGAAGGACGTCCTTGCCATGGAGGGAGTGCAATGAAGGTTTACCAGACTGATTCCTGGGATGGCAGGACTGACGTATGAGGAGAGATTGGATCGACTAGGCCTATATTCACTAGAGTTTAGAAGAATGAGAGGTGATCTCATCGAAACATATAAAATTCTAACAGGACTAGACAGACTAGATGCAGGGAGGATGTTCCCGATGGCTGGGGAGTCCAGAACCAGGGGTCACAGTCTCAGGATACGGGGTATGACATTTAGAACTGAGATGAGGAGAAATTTCTTCACTCAGAGGGTGGTGAACCTGTGGAATTCTCTACCACAGAAGGCAGTGGAGGCCAAGTCATTAGATGTATTCAAGAAGGAGATAGATATATTTCTTAATGCTAAAGGGATCAAGGGAAATGGGGAAAAAGCAGGAACAGGGTACTGAGTTAGACGATCAGCCATGATCATTTTGAATGGCGGAGCAGGCCCGAAGGTCCGAATGGCCTACTCTTGCTCCTATTTTCTATGTTTCTATGGGAGTTTACCTCATTGCGTGCCTGATCTTTACAATGGGGGAGTTTACCTCATTGCGAGCCTGATCTTTACAAAGGGGAAGTTTACCTCATTACGAGTCTGATCTTTACAATGGGGAAGTTTACCTCATTACGAGTCTGATCTTTACAATGGGGAACTTTACCTCATTACGAGTCTGATCTTTACAATGGGGAAGTTTACCTCATTACGAGTCTGATCTTTCGACAGTTCCCAGTCAGTCTGGGCTTTCAGAACAAAACTGACGCTAACAAAGCATTAAATTATCCATCTCGCTCAAAGCTATTGGCTGATGTGGGAAACTGGCACAGTGCAGCATCACCGATCTCATCTGAGGGTGGGACAGTGTAGAGGGAGCTTTACTCTGTATCTAACCCTGTACCTGTCCCGGGAGTGTTTGATGGGACAGTGTCGAGGGAGCTTTACTCTGTATCTAACCCTGTACCTGTCCCGGGAGTGTTTGATGGGACAGTGTCGAGGGAGCTTTACTCTGTATCTAACCCTGTACCTGCCCTGGGAGTGTTTGATGGGACAGTGTAGAGGGAGCTTTACTCTGTATCTAACCCTGTACCTGCCCCTGGGAGTGTTTGATGGGACAGTGTAGAGGGAGCTTTACTCTGTATCTAATCCCGTACCTGCCCCTGGGAGTGTTTGATGGGACAGTGTAGAGGGAGCTTTACTCTGTATCTAACCCTGTACCTGACCCTGGGAGTGTTTGATGGGACAGTGTAGAGGGAGCTTTACTCTGTATCTAACCCTGTACCTGACCCTGGGAGTGTTTGATGGGACAGTGTAGAGGGAGCTTTACTCTGTATCTAATCCCGTACCTGCCCCTGGGAGTGTTTGATGGGACAGAGTAGAGGGAGCTTTACTCTGTATCTAACCCGTACTGCACCTGCCCTGGGAGTGTTTGATGGGACAGTGTAGAGGGAGCTTTACTCTGTATCTAACCCTGTACCTGTCCCGGGAGTGTTTGATGGGACAGTGTAGAGGGAGCTTTACTCTGTATCTAACCCTGTACCTGTCCCGGGAGTGTTTGATGGGACAGTGTAGAGGGAGCTTTACTCTGTATCTAATCCTGTACCTGCCCTGGGAGTGTTTGATGGGACAGTGTAGAGGGAGCTTTACTCTGTATCTAACCCTGTACCTGTCCCGGGAGTGTTTGATGGGACAGTGTAGAGGGAGCTTTACTCTGTATCTAATCCTGTACCTGCCCTGGGAGTGTTTGATGGGACAGTGTGGAGGGAGCTTTACTCTGTATCTAACCCGTACTGTACCTGCCCTGGGAGTGTTTGATGGGACAGTGTAGAGGGAGCTTTACTCTGTATCTAACCCTGTACCTGTCCCGGGAGTGTTTGATGGGACAGTGTAGAGGGAGCTTTACTCTGTATCTAATCCTGTACCTGCCCTGGGAGTGTTTGATGGGACAGTGTAGAGGGAGCTTTACTCTGTATCTAACCCTGTACCTGTCCCGGGAGTGTTTGATGGGACAGTGTAGAGGGAGCTTTACTCTGTATCTAATCCCGTACCTGCCCCTGGGAGTGTTTGATGGGACAGTGTAGAGGGAGCTTTACTCTGTATCTAACCCTGTACCTGCCCTGGGAGTGTTTGATGGGACAGTGTAGAGGGAGCTTTACTCTGTATCTAACCCTGTACCTGCCCTGGGAGTGTTTGATGGGACAGTGTAGAGGGAGCTTTACTCTGTATCTAACCTGTACTGTACCTGCCCTGGGAGTGTTTGATGGGACAGTGTGGAGGGAGCTTTACTCTGTATCTAACCCTGTACCTGCCCTGGGAGTGTTTGATGGGACAGTGTAGAGGGAGCTTTACTCTGTACCTGACCCGTGCTGTACCTGCCCTGGGAGTGTTTGATGGGACAGTGTAGAGGGAGCTTTACTCTGTACCTGACCCGTACTGTACCTGCCCTGGGAGTGTTTGATGGGACAGTGTAGAGGGAGCTTTACTCTGTATCTAACCCGTACTGTACCTGCCCTGGGAGTGTTTGATGGGACAGTGTAGAGGGAGCTTTACTCTGTATCTAACCCTGTACCTGTCCCGGGAGTGTTTGATGGGACAGTGTAGAGGGAGCTTTACTCTGTATCTAATCCTGTACCTGCCCTGGGAGTGTTTGATGGGACAGTGTAGAGGGAGCTTTACTCTGTTTCTAACCCGTGCTGTACCTGCCCTGGGAGTGTTTGATGGGACAGTGTAGAGGGAGCTTTACTCTGTTTCTAACCCGTGCTGTCCCTGACCCTGGGAGTGTTTGATGGGACAGTGTAGAGGGAGCTTTACTCTGTATCTAACCCTGTACCTGTCCCGGGAGTGTGTGAGTACTGAGTGAATTTGGCACTGACACACACTCTGACCAGAGGGGACTCTGAGTTCTGTCATGGATGTTCAGAGGATGCTGTCTGTTCACTCTCTGGGATCAGGGAGGTGATTTCAGACAGCTGCAGCCCACATTACTGTTGCTCCCCTCTGGGACCATGTCCAGACTGTGGTGCTGGTCTGCTGGGGGCCTCTTGCTGTCTGAGGGGGAGGCTCTGTGTTGGGAGCCATGTGGTTTCGATGTTTCCTTCCACTTCATCGCAATTGTTTATCTTTATTTTTTGGTCTCTAAATTTTAATTGCTTGCTCTTGGAGTACCGTAAACCCTCGTGTGTGAGGCCCAGCTGAGTTTAAAGGCTGTGATTTCCCTTTTGCAACACTCGGTGATCAGAGACTCAAACTACTACTTATTGCAGGCTCTCTTATCACACTCACAATCCAATTACTGCAAGCTGTTTTGAGAGGGGGGCTATAGATTCTTTCACAGCCAATGAAGTACTTTTTTGAAGTGTAATCACTGTTGTAATGTAGGAAATGCAGCAGCCAATTTGCGCACAGCAAGATCCCACAAACAGCAATGAGACAAATGACCAGATTATCTGTTTTAGTTGAGGGATAAATATTGGCCAGGACACCAGGGAGAACTCCCCTGCTCTTCTTCCAGATAGATCATGGGATCTTTTATACCCACCCGAGAGGGCAGATAGGGCCTCGGTTTAAAGTCTCATCCAAGAGGCAGCAGCTCCGATAGTGTAACGCTCCCTCGGTGCTGCACTGGGAGTGTCAGCCTTGATCTTATGCTCGAGTCTCTGGAGTGGGACTCGAGCCCATGACCTTCTGACCCAGAGGCGAGAGTGCTACTCACCAAGCCATGGCTGACAGCCGATACTGTGAGTGACCTGCTGGCCTGTGATAGGGATCTGGTGCAGAGCTAGTAAGCCGGGCTGTGTGGTTTATGTGCCCTACTGCAGAATTACTGCATGAAGAAAAGTGACAGAGGTTAGAGTCATAGAGTCATAGAGTTATACAGCACGGATAGAGGCCCTTCGGCCCATCGTGTCCACGCCGGCCATCAAGCCCAGTCTAATCTAATCCCATATTCCAGCATTTGGTCCGTAGCCTTGTATGCTATGGCATTTCAAGTGCTCATCCAAATGCTTCTTGAATGTTGTGAGGGTTCCTGCCTCCACAACCCTTTCAGACAGTGAGTTCCAGACTCCAACCACCCTCTGGGTGAAAAAGTTCTTTCTCAAATCCCCTCTAAACCTCCCGCCT
Source organism: Heptranchias perlo (assembly GCF_035084215.1). Taxonomy (NCBI): domain Eukaryota; kingdom Metazoa; phylum Chordata; class Chondrichthyes; order Hexanchiformes; family Hexanchidae; genus Heptranchias; species Heptranchias perlo. Next base: position 52,457,543 of record NC_090344.1, on the reverse strand, counting down.
TTTACCTTGAATCTATGTCCCCTTGTTATAGAACCCTCAAAGAAGGGAAAAAGCTCCTTAGTATCCATCCTATCTGTGCCCCTCATAATTTTGTACACCTCAATCATGTCCCCCCTCAGCCTCCTCTGCTCCAAGGAAAACAAACCCAATCTTCCCAGTCTCTCTTCATAGCTGAAGCGCTCCAGCCCTGGTAACATCCTGGTGAATCTCCTCTGCACCCTCTCC